>NC_073694.1:83772857-83907662 GCF_029784165.1 Wyeomyia smithii
ACACGAAGAAGACATGCTCAGCAGTCTCTTCCGCAATCCGCGCACTCGGGACACATGGGGACCCCGCATGCCCGAATCTGTGTAGATACTGCCTAAAGCAACCATGGCCTGACAGAATCTGTGTCAGATGGAAGTTCACTTCTCCATGGCGCCTCCCGACCCATCCGGATACATCCGGAATAAGTCGATGCGTCCATCTACCCTTCGCGGAATTGGACCACTCCTGCTGCCATCTGATCATCGAGAATGATCTTCTGGTACCTCGTATGCCCTCTTGTGTCACGTTGATCGAAGCATTCTACGTCCTCCTTAATGGCTATGCTGATAGGCAACATGCCGGACAGGACGCAGATTGCGTCGTATGACACAGTTCGATACGCGCTCGCAACCCTCAGGCACATGAGCCTGTAGGTACTTTCCAACTTACTCCGATGTTTACTAGTACCTAATGCTTTGGACCACACTGGCCCGCCATATCTCAGTATGGACGAAGTCACGCTAGCTAGAAGTTTCCGCTTGCTGCCGTACACTGCTGAGCTATTGGACATCATGCGAGATAATGCTGCAATAGCCATTGAAGCCTTCTTGCAGGCATATTCGACATGGCTCCCGAAGGGCGAGCTTGTCATCGATCATCACCCCCAGCAGCTTCAGGGAGCGCTTAGAGGCGATGGTGCAATTCCGACACTGATCAACGCCTGTTGCTTCGACTTGCGGTTATTGACAACTGAAATCTCCGTCTTATGATGCGCCAGCTCCAGTTTTTTGGAGCGCATCCAGTCCTCGACGACGCTTATAGAGTGCGAAGCCGTCAACTCAACCTCCTCGATCGACTCGCCGTAGACCTCAAGTGTGATGTCGTCCGCAAATCCAACGATCACAACCCCTTGGGGGAGCTTTAGTTTCAGCACTTCATCGTACATGATATTCCACAGTACCGGGCCCAGGATGGAACCTTGTGGAACCCCTGCGGTAATTGGGACACATTTTTGACCCTCGTCTGTGCTGTAAACTAGCACACGATTCTGGAAATAATTTTCCAGAATCCTGTACAAAGACACCGGAATGTCTAGTTTCCGAAGCGAGTGGGCTATGGAATCCCAGCTAACACTATTGAACGCATTTTTCACGTCCAACGTGACGATTGCGCAATAGCGAATGCCCCATCTTTTACGCTGGAGTGCTACCTCTGCTGTTTTGGTGACGGACAGAATAGCATCCACCGTAGACTTGCCTTTTCGGAAGCCGAACTGGTTACTCGACAGACCGTTTGCACATTCGGTGTACCTAACCAGTCTATTGAGAATAACCTTCTCGAGCACCTTACCCGCCGTATCGAGCAGACATATCGGTCTGTATGCCGACGGGTCACCAGGTGGTTTCCCTGTCTTCGGCAATAAGACCAGCTTCTGTCGCTTCCATCTGTCTGGGAATGTACAGTCATCCAGGCACTTCTGCATGACTTCCCGAAATAGTCTGGGGGCCTCTTTGATGGCCTTCTTCACAGCCAGATTCGGAATCCCATCCAATCCCGGTGCCTTGCTCACCTTCAGGGAGTTGGCGATCGCGATGAGTTCCTCATTCGTAACCGTTTCCGCCTCCTCTGCCTCGGCACGGCTAACGCCGTCACTCATATATTGGGTGTTCGGCAGGTTGGCCGACCACCTCTGGTCTGAGTTTGAGATACTGGAACGTCGGTGAAGTGACTCGCCAGCCGGAGGCCAAGGATTTGGCTCGTGGCGTGGAAAGAGTCCCTCTATGATCCGCTCAAGCATCGCTGGTGATTTTTCTGCGGGCGCCATCGCACCCTTAGTCTTGGCCATCACCATCCTATAGGCGTTACCCCACGGGTTAGTGTTGGCACTAGCGCACAGTCTTTCGAAGCACGCACGTTTACTAGCTTTTATTGCTCTCTTAAGCGCCGCTCTTGCGGAACTGAATTCCCCTCGACGATCTTCCCTTTCTTCGTCGGTTCGCGCACGTTGAATCCTTCTTCTCGCTTGAAGACACGCTCTGCGGAGGTCCGCTATCGCGTCGGTCCACCAGTAGACTGGTGGCCTTCCATGCCTAGGCTGGCGGTTCCTAGGCATAGTGGCGTCGCACGCCCGCGAAAGTATGGCAACAAGTTGATCAGCGCTCGGGTTACGAATTCTGCTTGCCTCGTGTTCTAGTCTAATTGCTTCCGCAAATACCTCTTCGTTGAAGTGTGGTATCCTCCACCCGCGAGGAGCTGGAGTGTTAATTCTACTCGCCACATGCGGTCTCGTTTTACAGTCTACGCTATAACAGACCGCCAGATGGTCGCTATGAGTGTAGCCATCGTCTACCCTCCAGTTCGTGATCAATCCTGGACTACAGAATGTCACATCGATGATCGACTCCGCGCCGTTTCTACTGAAGGTGCTCTTCAAGCCGACGTTGGCCAGATCTATGTTGAGCTTCGCCAAAGCCTCCAACAAGATCCGGCCTCTCTGGTTTGTGCGTCGACTTCCCCACTCAGTTGCCCATGCGTTGAAGTCGCCCGCCACTACCAACGGTGATAGACCGATCAGCTCCCCGGTGGCTCGGTCGATCATCCTTGCGAACTGCTCGGTAGACCAACGAGGCGGAGCATAGCAGCTGCAGTAGTACACTCCGTTCACCTTGGCAACCGCGTATCCTTCGTTTGAAGTTGACACTATCTCTTGAACCGGGAACCTGCTCGTCGTCCATATTGCCGCCATACCGGACCCGTCCGAAATCCAGTTACCGTTTCCGGAAGGAATTCGGTAGGGGTCCGAGATTATGGCGATGTCCGACAACGACTCAGTGACTGCTTGGTATAGCAGTTGCTGAGCCGCGAAGCAGTGGTTCAAATTTAGCTGTGTCACTCTCACGCCCGTGGCTTGCTAGTCGGCTTACCGGCCGTGCACCTCGGGCCTCCCATTATGTGCTTTGCGTCACGCTTCCCGGCGCACGCCAAGCACTTCGGGGGCTCTCCGCAGTCTTTGCTTTTGTGGCCTGCAGCACCACACCGCCTGCATAGGGAGCTCCTGTCAGGCCCCTTGCAGCTAAAGGACTTGTGTCCTTGCTCGAAGCATCGAAAGCAGACCTCCGGCGGCTGGTAGATGCTGAGTGGGCACATTGACCAGCCCACTTTGAGCCTCGCTACCTTTAGCGCCTGGTTTGCGTCTACTGACGAAAGCCTGACAGTGGCGGTCTGGGTTCCTACTGGGCCTTTGCGCAGTCGAACTGCCTCTGGTGCCACAACCACTTCGCACTGCTCCTTGAGGGCATCCACGACTTCGCATGCCTCGGTGACTTCGTCCAGGTATTTAAGTTGTAGGGTTACCTGCGACGTGAGTGCCCGAACCTGCACTCTATCTCCAAGCGCCTCTTGGGCCAATGCCCGATAGGCTGGGCCCTTGTTTCTGGCTTCTTTGCGGAGCTCAACGATCATTTCTCCCTTGCGGGATCGGCGGATGCTACGCACATCTGCCCCCAGATCTTTGAGCTTCGCATCGCCTCTCATTGCCTTAAGGACTTCCGAGTACTTTGACTCTTCTGTCTTAAGGATGAGTGCGTCGCCCTTATTTTTAACTTTCTTCGTCGCAGGATTTGTAACCGGATGCGGTTTTTTGGCCACCACTTTTTGGTTCCTACTCCTTCCCGGAACCGTTACCCACGGGTTACCGGGAGCCTTCTGCTCCTTGGCTGCCACCGTGGGCGTTGCTTGCGCCACTCCTACACCGGTCTGAGGGCTGTTTGCGATTAAACGCTTCTTGGTGCCCCCGGGGGCCGTCTCTCCCGGGGACTGTCGCGTTCGTTTGGCAGCTGGCCCTGCCGCGCAAACCGCCGCAAACGTGCTAGCGTCCGTTTGGACCGACTTCGTCGCCAGCTCGGTCACCTTCGTCTCCTCTTTCTCCGCAGCCGCAGCTTTCATTTCGAGCTCGGCGTGCTCCTTTTTCGCAGCATCGACGGAGGACCGAAGCATGTAGAGGGCCTGCTTCAAGTACTTCGTTGTATTGCTGCGACTTTTCGCAAACTCGATTATAGCATCGAGCTGCTCAGACAGGGCCACTACCCTCGGTAGCGTGTCCCGCTGTCTTCCGACCGCCTTTAATAGCTGTGGACCAGCCACCGCGATGTCTTGCGTAGATCCGGTAGGCGTACTGCCTTTACCGTCTTCGCAGGCGACCTTCACTGCATCCGTCTCCACTTTTCTAGGCGGAGACCGCTGGATGCCACCTCGCGCAAATGGGTTTTCCAACCCATCTGCCCCCATCTCCAGAGTTTTGTTTTTCTGCATTCTTGTTAATTGGGTCCCCCTACCAGCCGCTATCCTTATCCATAATGGAGTAGTCGCCTAAATGGTCCCAAGGTAGTCTATGCCGGAGCAGTGAGGCCATGGCTAGGGGCGGCTGCCATAGCGCCTTATGGGCAACTATGACACCCCCGACCGGCGCAAGTCAGGAAAAGACATCTGATCCTACTCCTGCCTGGTTCCCACCAGGCAATGGACTCGGAACGTACTGGAAGGCCTGCCAGGTTTTACGGGACGGAGACCCCTGCACCGGTTGTAATCTCGCCGTTTCAAGCCGTTATCACACGACATTACTAAGGGAGCTCGGCGCAGGTGCCAGCCCAAAATCATGGTACGAAAACGAAATCCGACTCGTATCCTATAGTGATGCGACCAGTTGCCGTAATTGGGAACATTACTGGCATCAGTCCCAATGGGCGGTATAGTGCATTTGGGTGGTGGGAGCGGCACTACTCGCTCCGTGGGAGCTGCTTCCGGCCAGTGTGGCTTTTGCGAGAATTCAGCGGCCCAGTGCCTGAATCTCGCCACGACCTAGGCTAGCTCCCGCTGATGGTCCGGGACTGCTTGCTAGCAGTGAGCACTTCCGTGGCCTTCGGTGATCGCCAATTACCGACCCGTGGTGGCATACAGCTCTGCCATATATATATATATATATATATATATATATATATATATATATATATATATATATATATATATATATATATATATATATATATATATATATATATATATATATATATATATATCTACTATATAAAAATGGAATTCCGTAACGCTTGATCTTATTAATATTATTCCCTCAGTCTTTGTGGTGTACAGTAATCATCATCATTTTGAATCGTTCTAAATCAAAAATAATAAGCGGTGACATGTAGGTTTTTTAACATGAAAATGTTCGCTGATGTTCAGGAAAGACATTAGTTATAAAAAAAATAGTTATCTAATTACTAAAACTTGAGATATTATTCACAAAACTACGTAAAACATGCAAAATTATGACTTTCTGTGCTAAATTTGCCTCTAAATCAAAATTCAAAGCGATGACATATGATTCTTTTTTCACTAAAATGTTTGTAATGTTCAGGGAAGACATTCGAGGAAAAATAATTAGTATCTGATTACTAAAACTTGAGATATTATTAACAAAACTACGTAAAACATGCAAAATTATGACTTTTTATACTTAATTCGTCTCCAAATCAAAATTCAAAGCGACGACATGTGATTTTTTTTCATTACAATGTTCGTTGATGTTTAAGAAAGATATTTGAGAAAAAATAATAGGTATCTAATTACTAAAACTTGAGATATTATTCACGAAACTACGTAAAACACGCAAAATTATGACTTTCTGTGCTAAATTTGCCTCTAAATCAAAATTCAAAGCGTTGACATATGATTTTTTACACTAAAATGTTTGTTAATGTTCAAGGAAGACATGGGAGAAAAAATAATTAGTATCTGATTACTAAAACTTGAGATTTTATTCACGAAACTACGTAAAACAAGCAAAAATATGCTGAATTTGCCTCTAAATCAAAATTTCAAGCGATGACATGTGATTTTTTTTACATTGTAAACGTTTGTTTGTAAACGTTTAGGAAAGACATTTGAAGGAAAGTAACAAGTACCTGTTTACTAAAACTTGAGATTTTATTCACAAAACTACGTAAAACTTGCAAAAATATGACTTTTTATGCTGAATTTGCCTCTAAAAAAAATTTAAAGCCATGACATGTGATTCTTTTTTCATTAAAACGTTTGTTAATGTTTAGGAAAGACATTTGAGGAAAAATAAATAGTATATGATTACTAAAACTTGAGATATTATTCACAAAACTACGTGAAACATGCAACTTTATGAATTTTTATGTTGAATTTGCCTCTAAATCAAAATTTCAAGCGATGACATGTGATTTTTTTTACATTAAAATGTTTGTAAACGTTTAGGAAAGACATTTGAAGGAAATTAACAAGTATCTGTTTACTAAAACTTGAGATTTTATTCACAAAACTGCGTGAAACAAGCAAAATTATAACTTTTTATGCTGAATTCGCCTCTAAATCTAATTTCAAAGCGATGACATGTGATTTTTTTTTTTCAATAAAATGTTTGTCAACGCTCAGGAAAGATATGTAAGGAAAAATAATTAGTATCTGCTTACTAAAACTTGAGATATTATTCACGAAACTACCGAAAACACGCAAAATTATGGCTTTCTGTGCTAAATTCGCCTTTAAATCAAAATTCAAAGCGTTGACATATGATTTTTTTTCACTGTAATGTTTGTTAACGTTCAGGAAAGACATTTGAGGAAAAATAAAATGTATATGATTACTAAAACTTGAGATATTATTCACAAAACTGCGTGAAACATGCAAAATTATGACTTTTATGCTGGATTTGCCGCTAAATCAAAATTTAAAGCGATGACATGTGATTCTTTTTTCATTAAAATGTTTGTTTATGTTAAAATATAAAATGTATGTTTGAAGATGATTTTCTGTATACAGCACAACAATATTGCAGCCTTCTAATAGCGCTCTCGATCAACCAGATTAGTTGAGAAAATTCGTTATCGATATTGTTTTAGCACATTTTGCATGTTGTAGGATAAGAACAACGATACACCGTGCCCCAGAGCTGAGTCGAGAAAAATTGCAGTTCGCAAAGATTCTCGACCTGATCGGGAATCGAACCCGATATCACAACCGTGTGGGAGCCAATCGACATCGCTAACCACAGAGCCACGAGGACCATATACAGCATACAAAATACAGAAAATCACCGAAAAATATTTTTTTTTAATTTATACGTTTTTATACGATTACATGCGAAACTTTGACTTTTTATGCGCAATTCGCCTCTGAATCAAAATTCAATGATTTGTTTTTTTTTTGCAATAAAATGTTCGTTGTTCTTTCATCTACAATTTTTTTTGCAGGATAACCCATATCTCGAGCATGAACATTTCACATTTCTGATGTTTTCGTAGTTTTGTGAATAGTTACATATTACGGCATTCGATTTACTTTTGTACTTTTGAATTTGAATTTGATTTTCATTAGAGAGCTTTCAACCAGAAGGTCATTCAGCTTCTAATCTTACTGTTTTACTTATTTTGCATTAATCCAAACTAGAACTCACATCTAGCTGCAGGAAAGGTTACGATTCATTTGTTTGAATATCGATTAAGAGGCAGCTCAAGCATTAAAAATCTTTTATTTTCTTATTTTCTACAAAGTTTTGTGGATTAAAAAATGGCGACTTCCGGTTTCAGGAAAATAACCTTAAGTGATATATGGCCAACAATTTCAATACTTCCGAAAGTGGACCTCCATACGTCATTTTACAGCGATGACACTTTTTTTTTTCATTAAAATGTTTGTTAACGTTAAGAAAAGACATTTGAAGAAAAATAACAAGTATCTGATTACTAAATTTGATATATTATTCACAAAACTACATGAAACATGCAAATTTATGACTTCTAAAGTGATATTTGGCCAACAATTTCAATACTTTCGAAAGTGGAACTCCATACGTCATTTTGAAATCCAAAATGGTGACTTCCAGTTTCTGTAAATCAGCCCAAAATCACAAAAAACAATCCAATATGGGTATTTCCGTTCTGCGCGTTCTCAGAATATTAAGGTAGGGTATCGAACGTCTTCGTCAGTGGTTTTCTTCGGTTATGCAAAAAAGGTCCGAAGAAAACCACTGACGAAGACGTTCGACACCCTACTTAAAGTGATGATGGAAGTATAAGATGTGAATTATATTTATGAAGTGAGTTGAGCTAATGCAGCAATGAAATATAAAAAAAAACTATCTTTGACACCTTTGATCCCGAGCATCGCCGGGAAAGTTCAACTAGTATATATATATATATATATAAATAAATATATATATATATATATATATATATATATATATATATATATATATATATATATATATATATATATATATATATATAATATATACATATATATATATATATATATATATATATATATATATATATATATATATATATATATATATATATATATATATATATATATATATATATATATATATATATATATATATATATATATATATATATATATATATATATATATATATATATATATATATATATATATATATATATATATATATATATATATATATATTGGCAGAGCTGTATGCCACCACGGGTCAGTAATTGGCGATTACCGAAGGCCACGGAAGTGCTCACTGCTAGCAAGCAGTCCCGGACCATCAGCGGGAGCTAGCCTAGGTCGTGGCGAGATTCAGGCACTGGGCCGCTGAATTCTCGCAAAAGCCACACTGGCCGGAAGCAGCTCCGACGAAGCGAGTAGTGCCGCTCCCACCACCCAAATGCACTATATCGCCCATTGGGACTGATGCCAGTAATGTTCCCAATTACGGCAACTGGTCGCATCACTATAGGATAAGAGTCGGATTTCGTTTTCGTACCATGATTTTGGGCTGGCACCTGCGCCGAGCTCCCTTAGTAATGTCGTGTGATAACGGCTTGAAACGGCGAGATTACAACCGGTGCAGGGGTCTCCGTCCCGTAAAACCTGGCAGGCCTTCCAGTACGTTCCGTGTCCATTGCCTGGTGGGAACCCGGCAGGAGTAAGATCAGATGTCTTTTCCTGACTTGCGCCGGTCGGGGGTGTCATAGTTGCCCATAAGGCGCTATGGCAGCCGCCCCTAGCCATGGCCTCACTGCTCCGGCATAGACTACCTTGGGACCATTTAGACGACCACTCCATTATGGATAACGATAGCGGCTGGTAGGGGGACCCAATAAACAAAAATGCAGCAAAACAAAACTCTGGAGATGGGGGCAGATGGGTTGAAAAACCCATTTGCGCGAGGTGGCATCCAGCGGTCTCCGCCTAGAAAAGTGGAGACGGATGCAGTGAAGGTCGCCTGCGAAGACGGTAAAGGTGGTACGCCTACCGGATCTACGCAAGACATCGCGGTGGCTGGTCCACAGCTATTAAAGGCGGTCGGAAGACAGCGGGACACGCTACCGAGGGTAGTGGCCCTGTCTGAGCAGCTCGATGCTATAATCGAGTTTGCGAAAAGTCGCAGCAATACAACGAAGTACTTGAAGCAAGCCCTCTACATGCTTCGGTCCTCCGTCGATGCTGCGAAAAAGGAGCATGCCGAGCTCGAAATGAAAGCTGCGGCTGCGGAGAAAGAGGAGACGAAGGTGACCGAGCTGGCGACGAAGTCGGTCCAAACGGACGCCAGCACGTTTGCGGCGGTTTGCGCGGCAGGACCAGCTGCCAAACGAACGCGACAGTCCCCGGGAGAGACGGCCCCCGGAGGCACCAAGAAGCGTTTAATCGCAAACAGCCCTCAGACCGGTGTAGGAGTGGCGCAAGCAACGCCCACGGTGGCAGCCAAGGAGCAGAAGGCTCCCGGTAACCCGTGGGTAACGGTTCCGGGAAGGAGGAGGAACCAAAAAGTGGTGGCCAAAAAACCGCACCCGGTTACAAATCCTGCGACGAAGAAAGTTAAAAATAAGGGCGACGCACTCATCCTTAAGACAGAAGAGTCAAAGTACTCGGAAGTCCTTAAGGCAAAGAGAGGCGATGCGAAGCTCAAAGATCTGGGGGCAGATGTGCGTAGCATCCGCCGATCCCGCAAGGGAGAAATGATCGTCGAGCTCCGCAAGGAAGCCAGAAACAAGGGCCCAGCCTATCGGGCATTGGCCCAAGAGGCGCTTGGAGATAGAGTGCAGGTTCGGGCACTCACGTCGCAGGTAACCCTACAACTTAAATACCTGGACGAAGTCACCGAGGCATACGAAGTCGTGGATGCTCTCAAGGAGCAGTGCGAAGTGGTTGTGGCACCAGAGGCAGTTCGACTGCGCAAAGGCCCAGTAGGAACCCAGACCGCCACTGTCAGGCTTCCGTCAGTAGACGCAAACCAGGCGCTAAAGGTAGCGAGGCTCAAAGTGGGCTGGTCAATGTGCCCACTCAGCATCTACCAGCCGCCGGAGGTCTGCTTTCGATGCTTCGAGCAAGGACACAAGTCCTTTAGCTGCAAGGGGCCTGACAGGAGCTCCCTATGCAGGCGGTGCGGTGCTGCAGGCCACAAAAGCAAAGACTGCGGAGAGCCCCCGAAGTGCTTGGCGTGCGCCGGGAAGCGTGACGCAAAGCACATAATGGGAGGCCCGAGGTGCACGGCCGGTAAGCCGACTAGCAAGCCACGGGCGTGAGAGTGTCACAGCTAAATTTGAACCACTGCTTCGCGGCTCAGCAACTGCTATACCAAGCAGTCACTGAGTCGTTGTCGGACATCGCCATAATCTCGGAGCGACCATCTGGCGGTCTGTTATAGCGTAGACTGTAAAACGAGACCGCATGTGGCGAGTAGAATTAACACTCCAGCTCCTCGCGGGTGGAGGATATCACACTTCAACGAAGAGGTATTTGCGGAAGCAATTAGACTAGAACACAAGGCGAGCAGAACTCAAAACCTGAGCGCTGATCAACTTGTTGCATTACTTTCGCGGGCGTGCGACGCCACTATGCCTAGGAACCGCCAGCCTAGGCATGGAAGGCCATCAGTCTACTGGTGGACCGACGCGATAGCGGACCTCCGCAGAGCGTGTCTTCAAGCGAGAAGAAGGATTCAACGTGCGCGAACCGACGAAGAAAGGGAAGATCGTCGAGGGGCATTCAGTTCCGCAAGAGCGGCGCTTAAGAGAGCAATAAAAGTTAGTAAACGTGCGTGCTTCGAAAGACTGTGCGCTAGTGCCAACACTAACCCGTGGGGTAACGCCTATAGGATGGTGATGGCCAAGACTAAGGGTCCGATGGCGCCCGCAGAAAAATCACCAGCGATGCTTGAGCGGATCATAGAGGGACTCTTTCCACGCCACGAGCCAAATCCTTGGCCTCCGGCTGGCGAGTCACTTCACCGACGTTCCAGTATCTCAAACTCAGACCAGAGGTGGTCGGCCAACCTGCCGAACACCCAATTTATGAGTGAATGCGTTAGCCGTGCCGAGGCAGAGGAGGCGGAAACGGTTACGAATGAGGAACTCATCGTGATCGCCAACTCCCTGAAGGTGAGCAAGGCACCGGGATTGGATGGGATTCCGAATCTGGCTGTGAAGAAGGCCATCAAAGAGGCCCCCAGACTATTCCGGGAAGTCATGCAGAAGTGCCTGGATGACTGTACATTCCCAGAGAGATGGAAGCGACAGAAGCTGGTCTAATTGCCGAAGACAGGGAAACCACCTGGTGACCCGTCGGCATACAGACCGATATGTCTGCTCGATACGGCGGGTAAGGTGCTCGAGAAGGTTATTCTCAATAGACTGGTTAGGTACACCGAAAGTGCAAACGGTCTGTCGAGTAACCAGTTCGGCTTCCGAAAAGGCAAGTCTACGGTGGATGCTATTCTGTCCGTCACCAAAACAGCAGAGGTAGCACTCCAGCGTAAAAGATGGGGCATTCGCTATTGCGCAATCGTCACGTTGGACGTGAAAAATGCGTTCAATAGTGTTAGCTGGGATTCCATAGCCCACTCGCTTCGGAAACTAGACATTCCGGTGTCTTTGTACAGGATTCTTGAAAATTATTTCCAGAATCGTGTGCTAGTTTACAGCACAGACGAGGGTCAAAAATGTGTCCCAATTACCGCAGGGGTTCCACAAGGTTCCATCCTGGGCCCGGTACTGTGGAATATCATGTACGATGAAGTGCTGAAACTAAAGCTCCCCCAAGGGGTTGTGATCGTTGGGTTTGCGGACGACATCACACTTGAGGTCTACGGCGAGTCGATCGAGGAGGTTGAGTTGACGGCTTCGCACTCTATAAGCGTCGTCGAGGACTGGATGCGCTCCAAAAAACTGGAGCTGGCGCATCATAAGACGGAGATTTCAGTTGTCAATAACCGCAAGTCGAAGCAACAGGCGTTGATCAGTGTCGGGAATTGCACCATCGCCTCTAAGCGCTCCCTGAAGCTGCTGGGGGTGATGATCGATGACAAGCTCGCCTTCGGGAGCCATGTCGAATATGCCTGTAAGAGGGCTTAAATGGCTATTGCAGCATTATCTCGCATGATGTCCAATAGCTCAGCAGTGTACGGCAGCAAGCGGAAACTTCTAGCTAGCGTGACTTCGTCCATACTGAGATACGGCGGGCCAGTGTGGTCCAAAGCACTAGGTACTAGTAAACATCGGAGTAAGTTGGAAAGTACCTACAGGCTCATGTGCCTGAGGGTTGCGAGCGCGTATCGAACTGTGTCATACGACGCAATCTACGTCCTGTCCGGCATGATGCCTATCAGCATAGCCATTAAGGAGGACGTAGAATGCTTCGATCAACGTGACACAAGGGGCATACGAGGTACTAGAAGATCATTCTCGATGATCAGATGGCAGCAGGAGTGGTCCAATTCCGCGAAGGGTAGATGGACGCATCGACTTATTCCGGATGTATCCGGATGGGTCGGGAGGCGCCATGGAGAAGTGAACTTCCATCTGACACAGATTCTGTCAGGCCATGGTTGCTTTAGGCAGTATCTACACAGATTCGGGCATGCGGGGTCCCCCATGTGTCCCGAGTGCGCGGATGCGGAAGAGACTGCTGAGCATGTCTTCTTCGTGTGCCCTCGTTTTGTGCATGCGCGGAGCGACATGATGGTAGTGAGCGGGCCAGACACCACTCCGGACAACCTAGTTCGGAGGATGTGTAAAGACCCAAACATTTGGAGGGCGGTTTGTACAGCCGCCTCTCAAATAGTTTTAAAATTGCAAAACAGGCGACAGGCTGACCACCGACACGCCAGTGTTAGCTAACGGCCAGTCTCCAGGTTAGTTAGCTGAGTTAGCAAAAAGACCTAAAGAACCAAGAGGGTGCACAGAGCACAAAAGCCGCTCCCCGAAGCAATACCTAGCGGTGGTCCCGGGGAGTATTATGGGCTGGAGACTGAAGGGGTTTTAGTGGGTCCGGTCACTGATTCAAACCAACCCCACACTCCCTGAGGTTGGTCACCTCAGGGGTTTGGATGCAAATTTCCCCTTCACCTGAAACAAAAAAAAAAAAAATATATATATATATATGCGCCAGGGAATTGATGAGCCAGTAGAAACCAGCGTAGCAACAGCCAGGGTAACTACATCGAGACGACCAACGCCAACTTGCCCCATCGGTCGGACGCAACGATCGATGCACCGTAGAAATGATGAGCCAGGAAGAATCCAGCGTAGCAACAACCCAGGAAGGCAACGTAGACACGACCAACGAGTACCAACGTGGAGGACCCATCGAACGATATTGGTTGTGCTGACTAGGTAGATTTAGTTAATAAAAGGTTTAGCGATAGGAATATCGAGTTAGTCTTAAGTGTGCGTTCTATTGTAATCGGTCTAAAACGTAAATAAATCGAGCATTACTGGCGCAGTCGACGGCAAGTGCGTGGAAGTAGTGAAACGCTAAATTTCCTAAGTGCGAATTAAGGAAAAGACTTAGTGCGGAAAAAGCAGTGCTAAGTGAACCGGAAAAAATACAAGTCCAAGTGGAAATTAGGACTTAGTTAAACAAACCAAAAGTAACTATCAAGTGATATCGCAAATAGAAGCTGCACTTAGTGAAAATAAGCGCAGTTTTAACAAATAAAAGCGCTTGGAAACAGAGCACCTCACGAAAGCCCAACCCGAGCAACATTCATCGAGAATAACCGGATCATCGGCGAAGCCACTGGTGAGCGCATATCACTCAGTTTGCGTGATTCGGAGCGACAGAAGGACCCACACACATCTACCTACAACCTACCAGAGGACCATACTTGAGACTCCAGATGATGCTGAAAGCATTTCTGTAAGTAAAACACTCTTAAACTAAATCTAAACATAATTCAATCGTCACTTTTCATCGAGACTAGTTGCCGATTGAATACCACATATCACAACGAAGTGTGTGAAACTCAAAATAAATTTGTGAAGCTAGTGCAAGTGTGAGCGCATATCTAACTTAAAACTGGTTCGCATATTGTTTAGTTCCCATAACAAGTGAACAAACAAATCTCACTTCATTTAAAATGGAGCGTGAACTTATGATCTCCCCAGACCTCATGCCAGCACCAGAACTGGACGAGTTAGGAGACCATCAAAATGCACCACCACAGGTGCAACAACAAGAAATAACAGTGGAGCAATTGCTTCAACATATTAGAAACCTGACTGACACCCAGCAGGATCTTGTTTCAACCATTAGGCAAATGAAAGCCAAAGCAGATGATCCATTCCTGCAATTTCAGACACCCGATCCTATTAAAAACTTACCAACTTTTAACGGTAATAAAAAAGAAACGAGTGCATGGCTCGAAGACGCTGAGAACACACTCGGTTTGTTCGAACGGTATCGTGGCCAGGCAGTATACTCTCAACTCGTTAGAGCAGTTAAGAACAAAATCATAGGGGAGGAAAAGGAAATCCTGATTGCCGCGGGTAACCCTAACAATTGGATCGACATTAAAGATGTCATCCTAAATTCTTTTGGAGATAGACGTGATCTCACGTCTCATATCCAGTCGCTATTCTACATAAATTAGGGCAAGAAAAGTTTGCCAGAGTACTACAATAAAATCAAGACCATCGACACTGCCATTAAATCCACGGCAGCGACGATGGATGATTACAGACATTCAACAAAAGCAATTAACAACCTCGTTAGTCTTATGACGCTTACCAGGTTTATTGATGGCTTAACAGATGACCTTTCAATGCACGTGAGAAGCTACAGGCCAGAATCTTTAGAGGAAGCCTACGCCATCACTACGCAGTATGCGAATGCAGCATACAGACGTACGCTAAATAAGAAGCCGACAATAGATAACATGGACAAACAAAGTTTTCATAATAGACAGGCGAAACAAAACAATTACAACAACAACGGCAACTCGCTTAATGCGAAACCTGCCAACTCCAATTCCAACAACCCAAACCATTCAAAAACATATGGGTCGGGAAAATTTAAAACGAGAAGCTCACCATCGGACGATGACGTCTCCATGAGGACGGCGAAATCTCGTGTCGAGGTGAATAACCACGACAATAAAACAGAACGCGAAAGCAAACTTGAGGAAAAACCTGACACCTCAAATCAGCTGGAGGAATCCGTTCTAGAGTCGGATGACGATGACTACTTCGTCGACGACGAGCTAAATTTTCAGGTGAGCGAAGCACTAAAAGCAAACAACAACTTCATACCCTATATTACAATTCCAACGTCGAAAGGTGAAATGAAATTTTTGGTCGATACAGGTGCGAACAAAAACTATCTTTCACCAGACCACGTCAATATAGAAAACTGCAAAACCGAAACGGGAATTAAGGTGACGAACATAAAAGGAACCCACTCAATAAACAGATCGGCCTCTTTCGACCCGTTTCAAATCAACAAGAAATTGAAGTTTTTCATCTTTAAATTTCACAACTTCTTTGATGGATTGATTGGTTATGAGTCGTTAAGAGACTTGAACGCTCAAATTGACATTCGCAAAAACACATTAAAAATCGGGAGAAAGACCATTCAGATGAAAAAGAGATTCCCAGATAATCACAGAATAAATATAACAGAACAGGAATTTCAATTTGTAAAGATTAAAAAAAAAAAAAAGACGGAGATTTTCTCATTAAAGAAGAAAAGCACCACGAAAACTTCACCATATTACCAGGCCTCTATAAGAGTGAGAATAATTTAGCCTTCATAGCAGTGCAAAATCATACCAAGTCCCCAATAGAAATCAACATAAACCAACTTCAAGCTAAAACTGAAAAATGTGAAATTATCAAGTTACCTGATGCAGACATCGCATCGAAGAAAATCAACTACAACATTCGAGACAAACACATGAATGAACTAGAAAAAGATGCTCTTAAAGAAGTAATCAACAAAAATAGAGACGTTTTGTATGAAGAATCTGAAAAACTAACTTTTACACACAAAATCAAACATAGCATACGAACGACTGATAACATACCAATTCATGTAAAGTCATATAAATGTCCACAAATATTTGAAGCTGAAATTCAGGAGCAAGTGAGGAAAATGCTGAATGATGGTATCATTAAGGAGTCTATCTCTCCATACACTGCCCCGGTATGGGTCGTACCGAAAAAAGCAGATGCCTCAGGTGTAAAAAAATTTCGTTTGGTAATCGACTATCGAAAACTGAACGAAAAAACGATCAATGACAAGTACCCAATACCAGATATCACAGATATACTGGACAAATTGGGAAGAGCCTGTTACTTTTCGACAGTTGACCTGGTTTCCGGATTCCACCAGATACAACTTTCAGGGGAAGACACCGAAAAGACCGCTTTCTCAGTAAATTCAGGAAAATACGAATTTACCAGAATGCCGTTCGGTCTTAAAAATGCTCCGGCTACATTCCAACGCGTTATGGACTGTATCTTGAGAGACCTTATCGGAGTGTGTTGTTTCGTCTATATGGACGATATAATAATATTCTCTAGTTCTCTCCAGGAGCATAAAAAACATCTGGATATGATTTTAAAACGACTTAAAGACGCTGGACTAAAAATTCAATTAGACAAATGCGAATTCTTTAGAAAGGAGGTTCAACTTTTAGGACACACCGTTTCAGAAGACGGAGTACGGCCAAACGAGGATAAAATTAAAAGTATCAGATCGTGGCCAATACCTAAGAATGAAAAAGAGGTTAGACAGTTCCTCGGAACCTTAGGATATTACAGGAGATTCATCAAAGATTTCGCCAAACTAGTAAAGCCTTTGACGAGCCTGTTAAGAAAAGATAAAGAATTCGAAATCACTCCTGAAATCAACGAATGTTTTCAGAGATGTAAACAAATATTAATAAGGGACCCGATACTTATGTATCCGGACTTCTCCAAAGATTTTATTTTGACAACCGATGCAAGCGATTACGCAATTGGAGCTGTTCTTTCGCAGGGCACACCTGGAAAAGATCGTCTAGTAGCATACGCATCAAGGACATTAAATAAAACTGAAGAGAGATATAGCACAACAGAAAAAGAACTATTAGCCATTGTATGGGCGGTAAAGCATTTTAAACCGTACCTATACGGACGAAAATTCAAGTTGGTGACAGATCACAAACCATTAATCTATTCCCTTACGAACACAAATGACAAGATAGTGAGATGGAAGTTAAACCTAGGAGAATTCGATTATGAAATCGAATATAAACCGGGCAAACAGAACGTCATTGCAGACGCACTATCAAGAATTAGAACCGAAACAAACGAAGAAGTCAACGTTAATACCTCAAGCGACGACTTAGAAACGGTCCACTCAGCGGACACTAGCGATGACTACTTTATAAGTTGCACGGAAAGACCACTTAATCTGTTCAAAACGCAATTGATCTTTAAAATTGGCAATATAGATACCGATCTTCATGAAGAGGTTTTCACAAAATATCACAGATATACAATTGCTAGACCTCAATATACAGAGGTTGATATTGTGAACATCTTCAAAAACTATCTGAACCCCAAAGGAGTTAACTGCATAAAAGCTCCAGTTTCACTGCTACAATTAATTCAAGAAACCTATAAAACACATTTTTCCACTAATAAAATTTTCAAAGTATTTATTTCAGAGAAGCTGCTAGAAGACATCCGTCTAGATACCGAGCAAGATGAACTTATCGAACAAGTCCACGAATTTGGTCACAGGGGGATAAAGGAAAATAAGAAACAGATTCTCCAAAAATACTTCTTTCCCGAGCTTGAAAGGAAGCTGAAAATTTTTATCACATCCTGTGATATTTGCAAACGTAGCAAATATGACAGAAAACCTCCAAAACTGATACAAAGAAGTACCTTTGGTGAAACTGTTTTTGACAGAATCCATATCGACGTCTTTTTCATGAAAGGTCATAAATGGCTCACAATCGTTGATTCATTTTCCAAATTCGCGAATATAATTGCACTCGAAACAAGAACCATTATTGACATGAAAAAAGCAATAACGGATCACATTAGACAGTTTGGAAGACCTGTAACGATTGTGTGCGATCAAGAACCTTCCTTTAAATCCATTGATTTATCGGATTCCTAAACGATTTAGGAATAGTCGTTCATCACGCTAGTTCTTCCGAATCGAATGGCATTGTTGAAAGGTTTCACTCAACATTGATTGAGCTGTACAGAACTTTACACGCGAAGTACAAAGATTTGGCATTAAACGAAATAATGAATATTTTAACCGACATTTACAACAATACTTTTCATTCGGCAATTAATCAAAAACCACGCGATGTAGTCTTTAACAAAACAAATATTACAAATAGCGAGGAAATCGCAAGAAATTTTGATAAAATTCAATCCGCGATAAAAGTTGAACTCAATAAGCGAAAGGAAGCACACGAGAATAAATTTGATAAAAATGAAACACCAAAAACTTTAAATATAAATGATAAAAAATACATAAAAATTGGTCAAAGACAAACCAAAGATCAAAACCTTTATAAAATTGCAACTGTTAAATCCAATGATGAATTCACTTTTACTGATGCAAACGATATTAAAATCCATAAAAACCGAATTAAAAACTAAACATTTAAACCATCCCTTTTTCCTTTCAGAATAATTTTCATCCACACAATTAATGCTACCACATACAAAGAAATTCCCAACAGCAATGGACTGGTTGCATTCAAAATCAAAACAGCAAGGATCAAAACTGGATATGACAGGACATTACACAAAATCAATCTTAGGTCACTAGAAGACAACGTAAAATATATAGAAAAAATTACCCAGTCATTCAAAACAATTGAACACTTAGAACAAACTCTTGTAGAAAAAATTAAAGTAGCCAACGGTTTAAATACACACAGAACAAAAAGAGCACTAATAAATGCACTAGGAACGGCTATTAAAATCATTGCAGGGAACCCAGATAATGATGATCTCGAAATCATACATAAAAGCTTAGGAGAATTGCAAACACAAGAAAACAAATTAGTCCGCAACCAAGTCCGACAAATTCAAATCAATGAACTTTTTAAAGACAAAATCAACAACATTACAGATGCACTTGGAAAAATCAGCTCCAAAATATCAAAAGAATATAATTCAGTACAAGGCCTGAGATCAGATTTAGAATTCATTAACCTTATTTGGAATACAGATAAAATTATTCATATTTTAGAGAACATCGAGGAACAGATAGAATTTTCTAGAATAGGCTTGTTAAACAAAAATATTCTTTCAGTAGAAGAGAAAATGTACATTTTCGATAAACTTGTAAACCAAAACCTTAAATTGAATTATTTAGACGAAATTTTTCAGTACAGCACAGCTAGTATCGGCATCAGCGAAGGACAAGCAGTTATACTCATCAAGACACCAATTCTAGACGAGAAGACGTACGACCTTTTGGAACTTCATACCCTGAAAATCAACGAAACACGAATCGACACTCATATCAACCTGGTTACTAAGCATGGCGATCTAATTTACTCCCAAACATCAAAATGCGACATATGCGAGGGTAACAACTTGGTGGAAGACGAATGTATCTACAAAATTTTAACCCATCAAACACCAACATGCCCGCTTGTAAAGACGAAACAAGCATTCCAAGTCAATGAAATTGTACAAGGCGTTATCCTGATCGATACCTCCGAAAACACTGAAGTAAGAGACTCTTGTGGAAACTCGAAGATGGTACGGGATGCCACCATTGTAGAAACCGAAAACTGTACCATTAGAATTCGCAACCTTACATTCTCTGGAAGGCTTGACGTAGTTCAACAAGACGAGTATCTGGTTCCAATCTACTGCAAACCTCTACAAAACACATCTTACTCAAAAGATGACGAAGAAAACTTTATGCTTCGGATCCTGAACCTAGAAGAACTCAGCGAGATTCAAATATCTCTAAACCATACACAAAAACGGGTAACATATGGAGGTGTCATCCTCCTCGCACTAACCTTTTTTTGTTTCTTCACTGCATTTTTCTACAGAAAAATACATGCGAGGGTGAGCAAGGAAAATCACACCAAGCTACCAGAACTTCTTACCCCCAAACATATAGGAGAAATAGACGGGACGGCTAAGACAAATGAAGATACGCCTAAGCACGGAAGAAATGGAGTCCACACCATGACGCCATTATCCGAGGTCCTTAAACATCAAACGAGGACGCTTGATACTTATGGGGGGAGACGTTATGAAAAGACGAGCCCAGCCGACCATGCCAACACGCCGCATCGATCGACCACAGCAACCGATGCGCCAGGGAATTGATGAGCCAGGAGAAACCAGCGTAGCAACAGCCAGGGTAACTACATCGAGACGACCAACGCCAACTTGCCCCATCGATCGGACGCAACGATCGATGCACCGTAGAAATGATGAGCCAGGAAGAATCCAGCGTAGCAACAACCCAGGAAGGCAACGTAGACACGACCAACGAGTACCAACGTGGAGGACCCATCGAACGATATTGGTTGTGCTGACTAGGTAGATTTAGTTAATAAAAGGCTTAGCGATAGGAATATCGAGTTAGTCTTAAGTGTGCGTTCTATTGTAATCGGTCTAAAACGTGAATAAATATTTTTTTATAATACTCGTAACCATTCGAGCATTACTTATATATATATATATATATATATATATATATATATATATATATATATATATATATATATATATATATATATATATATATATATATATATATATATATATATATATATATATAGTATATATATTTATATATATATAAATATATATATATATATATATATATATATATATATATATATATATATATATATATATATATATATATATATATATATATATATATATATATATATATATGTATATATATTTATATATATATATAAATATATATATATATATATATATATATATATATATATATATATATATATATATATATATATATATATAAATATATATATATATATATATATATATATATATATATATATATATATATATATATTTATATATATATATATATATATATATATATATATATATATATATATATATATATATATATTTATTTATTTATATATATATATATATATATATATATATATATATATATATATACATATACAGGTCGGACTCGATTATATACAGTCTCCGAAAAATTTTCACTGTATATAATCGAATCCTGTATATAATCGAATCAAAAAAAAAAAATTTTTTTTGTTTATTTTGCATCAATATTTTGTTGTTTTTGAATAAATAAGTAGGATTTTTGTGACTAACCCCCTTAAAGTCGCAAAAAACCTTTCTTACAAAACTATATGTATATATAATCAAATCAGAAAACAATTTTTTTTTTGTTTATTTTGCATACATCTTTTGTTGTTTTTAGGTAAATAAGTAGATTTTTTTTGACTAACCCCCTTAAAGTCGCAAAAAAACCTTTCTTACAAAAATATATGTATATATAATCGAATCAGAAAAAAAATTTTTTTGTTTATATTGCATATATCTTTTGTTGTTTTTTTAAAATAAATAAGTAGAATTTTTTTGACTAAACCCCTTAAAGTCGCAAAAAACCTTTCCTACAAAAATATATGTATATATAATCGAATCACAAAATTTTTGTTTATATTGCATACATCTTTTGTTGTTTTTAAATAAATAAGTAGAATTTTTTTGACTAACCCCCTTAAAGTCGCAAAAAACCTTTCTTACAAAAATTGATGTATGTATAGATTTCGTAGTTACTCTTTATGTTATTGCAGTCAGCCATTGCAAGAACACTACACCGTGCTGCACGGGTGCCACTTTTGCATAGAGACACTACACGGCGTTTACGGTCGTTCTTACACATCACGCAGTGCAAGTTGCAATACACGCCGTGTAGTGTTTTAAAAATTTTCTCCGTAGCAGTGCGTGTTTTAAACGAAAGCCACCATCGAGATTATCATAACAGTATTTTATCGAAACAGTACTTTACACTATATGTTTTCGTCATTTTATTTCAATCCCCTCTTCATCCAATATTATTCATAGACTTGACTTGCGTATTGGGTAGATAGTAGATTAGCTAAAAACATTGCCTTTATTTTATTTAAATTTTTGCTCACCAGTATTGATTTCAACTTCATAAAAATAAGTATTTGAAAATTGTCATTCTCTATCACCTCAACCTTAACATTGAAATAATAATATTAGGGCCCATTCAAATTAAACGTGACATAAATATTGGACTTCCGGAAAACCCTCACCACTTTGTCTAGCATGTTTCCAATACTCAGCACACCAGGCATAAAAAATTTCCTCAGCCTTGCTTGCGTTATGTAACATTTGAACGGACTTTTATGAACCAATAAGGGAGCGCTTATTTATAACGTAACGCAAGGATAATTATTGTTGATCTCCTTTCCCCCTTTGCCGTGCTTTTTGTTTAAATTTTCCGTATGGGTTGCAACACTTTGCCAACCCAACACTTTTTCCCGTTTCCTGAGCGTTACATAATTTGTAAACGTTCCCTCGCGATATTTCTGTTTTAGATCAGCTTTACTTTACTTGAAACATTCTGGCTCAAAAACCAACGTTTTGGGTCAAAAAATGTTGCGTTACGTCATATTGGACTGAAGGGAACGTCCATTATTTACGTACCGTAAATAAAAACTATTTTCGACACCCTCTTTCCTCTAGGTAACGCTCTTTGTATAGATCTTCAAAATTTTTAGTATTGATTGCGACGTTTCGTCAGATCTCTACCTCCCCCAAGCGTTACGTAATTTTGGACGATCCCTATACGACATTGCTGCTTTAGGTAAGTTATATTTGAAATTGAAAAAAAAATTATGATTCGATTATATACAATTTTGTATATAATCGAATCATATATAATCGAGTCAATATATAATCGAGTCTGTATATAATCGAGTCCGACCTGTATATATATATATATATATATATATTTTTTTTTTTTTTTTTTGTTTCAGGTGAAGGGGAAATTTGCATCCAAACCCCTGAGGTGACCAACCTCAGGGAGTGTGGGGTTGGTTTGAATCAGTGACCGGACCCACTAAAACCCCTTCAGTCTCCAGCCCATAATACTCCCCGGGACCACCGCTAGGTATTGCTTCGGGGAGCGGCTTTTGTGCTCTGTGCACCCTCTTGGTTCTTTAGGTCTTTTTGCTAACTCAGCTAACTAACCTGGAGACTGGCCGTTAGCTAACACTGGCGTGTCGGTGGTCAACCTGTCGCCTGTTTTGCAATTCTAAAACTATTTGAGAGGCGGCTGTACAAACCGCCCTCCAAATGTTTGGGTCTTTACACATCCTCCGAACTAGGTTGTCCGGAGTGGTGTCTGGCCCGCTCACTACCATCATGTCGCTCCGCGCATGCACAAAACGAGGGCACACGAAGAAGACATGCTCAGCAGTCTCTTCCGCATCCGCGCACTCGGGACACATGGGGGACCCCGCATGCCCGAATCTGTGTAGATACTGCCTAAAGCAACCATGGCCTGACAGAATCTGTGTCAGATGGAAGTTCACTTCTCCATGGCGCCTCCCGACCCATCCGGATACATCCGGAATAAGTCGATGCGTCCATCTACCCTTAGCGGAATTGGACCACTCCTGCTGCCATCTGATCATCGAGAATGATCTTCTGGTACCTCGTATGCCCCTTGTGTCACGTTGATTGAAGCATTCTACGTCCTCCTTAATGGCTATGCTGATAGGCATCATGCCGGACAGGACGCAGATTGCGTCGTATGACACAGTTCGATACGCGCTCGCAACCCTCAGGCACATGAGCCTGTAGGTACTTTCCAACTTACTCCGATGTTTACTAGTACCTAGTGCTTTGGACCACACTGGCCCGCCGTATCTCAGTATGGACGAAGTCACGCTAGCTAGAAGTTTCCGCTTGCTGCCGTACACTGCTGAGCTATTGGACATCATGCGAGATAATGCTGCAATAGCCATTTAAGCCCTCTTACAGGCATATTCGACATGGCTCCCGAAGGCGAGCTTGTCATCGATCATCACCCCCAGCAGCTTCAGGGAGCGCTTAGAGGCGATGGTGCAATTCCCGACACTGATCAACGCCTGTTGCTTCGACTTGCGGTTATTGACAACTGAAATCTCCGTCTTATGATGCGCCAGCTCCAGTTTTTTGGAGCGCATCCAGTCCTCGACGACGCTTATAGAGTGCGAAGCCGTCAACTCAACCTCCTCGATCGACTCGCCGTAGACCTCAAGTGTGATGTCGTCCGCAAACCCAACGATCACAATATATATATATATATATATATATATATATATATATATATATATATATATATATATATATATATATATATATATATATATATATATATATATATATATATATATATATATATATATATATATATATATATATATATATATATATATATATATATATATATATATATATATTAGGGTGGGTCGATTTAAAAATCGCTTAGGCACATATGATTTTCGGATTTTAGGGATCAAAATAAGAAACCATACCTCTAAAATGAATTCTGATGTCCCTTGTACTAACGTGTAGGTACCCAAAAGGTCAAATTTCAAAAAATCCTGTTTTGACCCATTTAGAGTGACCCAATCGAGTCCAAATGTATGACCGACCCCCACGAACTTTGGAGGGCTGACCCACCCATGCTAGTGTCACCATTTTTGGCACTTTATATGACAAAAATCAGTGAAATGGCTATTATTTTTCCGCACAAATGAAGTTTCTAGGAAAAAAAATGTTTTTTTTTTGTTTTTGGATTTTTGTTTTCTCTTTAAAAATTTATTCGATCAGAACATAGGAAAGAAACTAAAAAAATATTGTTTGAAGTCTTTTTTGGTTTCAACACTGGGCAATTTCGCACGGCTCTCTAATGTCGCCTCCATAACAGCCTCTACATTTTCCGATATTACTCGTTTGGAAACGCTAGCTAGCAGTTGAACGTGTTGTTCCGTTCCTTGTATATGTAATGGAATATGCGGATCAGTTAATGGTGAATCATCTTCATTTAAATATGCTATCAATGTTTCATACGGAATGATTCGCGTGAATGGTGGTTCAAATACGTTATTTTTATCAGTCAAATCGATCATTTTCGTGTAATCGAAGCAATGGAAGTTTATATCTGGTTTTTTATATTCTCTAAGTTCCGATGGGTCTTCAACGTTGTCTCGATATCGTAAAATTTTCTTGATAGCAGAGTCGCGCACCTCTTTCCTATCATCAAACAACATTGATAGCAATATATTTTCCGAATGTGCAAAATATGGATTATATTTAATTACATGATTGACAACAGTGCGTAAATTTGGCTCCAGAAATTGTGCCCAAGTAATGTACTTGAAAAATAATACACTACCGTACACGACAGAGCTGTAATACTTGATATTAAAATACATTGGCACATAAACCTTAATTATAAATTCAACCAGAATTCTTAAATTTTTAGGTGGTTTTTTCATTGTCACATATAATCGTAATAATCTAGCGGCCTTGGTGAGCCAGCGAGAATGTACAATTTTCCCTGGTTTTATGTTAGCCAGATCCACAGAAACCACGCCATTAGAAATTGCATGTGCCATGTCGTATAAGTACTGCGAATCGGTGGAATATTCGTGCTGTTCTGCAACAGGAGGCATATTTTCCAACGCAATTCTCTGAAAGTCGCTCACCACCTAAAAATATATAATAATTAAATAAATTTATTATGATTTCACCATTCAAAATGTTAGAAAATTATAATAAATGAGTGATAGCAATGACTTACCGGAAGAGCTTCAGAATTTTCAATTTGCTTGCTTAGTTTCCCGGTTGTTGATGTTGGTCCAGTGGTGGATGATTTATCCAAAACCCCAAACAAATGTCGAAACGGAAGTTCGTTGAAGTGTAGAAGGCAAACTAACCAATGCAATGGTCTTTTTAGCAGCAATTCGAATCTTCGTATAATTCCACCGTGTGTGCCAATGTTTGTTGGCTCACCGTCAGTGCTTATGCCAATCAATGCATCCAGAGATATGTTTTTATCGTTGAAAAATTCATTCAATTTTGTTGTTTTGTATTCAGCACTTTCCTCTACCAGTCTTGCGTAACCAATCAATCGAGAATTCGGTTCTCCCAAAATAACAAGGTGAGGTTCTTTTACCATCCTACTATGATGCTTACCATCAATTTTTTCTCTCGTATAAGGATCATCTTTTCTGCCGTCGAATGAAAACGCTATTAAACTGGAATCATCAAAACTTTTGCGGAGCACTATTCGTCTGCATTTCTCTCTTTCTCTACGAACTTTCGATTTATCCATGATGAGAGGTTCGCCATGCTGATCTTTCATTTCAAAATCTTTGAAAATACTGGTTGCCAATGCTGACGCTACTCTATCAGACACACCAAATCTGTCACACATCAAGGCAAAGTTAAAACAATCGTATCTTTCTGTGTATTGTGAACTTGTGCTTCTATTCATAACATCTTCATCAACCGTCATCGGTACGTCTACGTATGTTGTATCATCGGTATCTTCGTATGTTGGCATTGTTGGCATTGATGACGATGTCCCTTGCTCTTCAATTTCCATCAGAAATGCATGAATTGTTAGTCTTCTCTGTTTATGTTGATCGTGCATAAACTCTTTGAGGCGTTCTGGAACCAAACCGCAGTTACATTGAGCTGCCGTCAAATCGCATTTACATGCTCCAATATAAAAAATTTCGTTCAGAGTACCGGTAAACACTAAAAGGTCTCTATTCGTCTTCTTAATTTCGGCTTGGTATTTGTCAACCAATCTATTCAATTTAACAGCAACATATTTTTTTGAAATTATTTCCATACCAAGTTTTTCCCAAATTCCAACCAACCTATCTGTTACGTGATTAGAGAATTGTTTATAAGAAACTTTTTTTGTTCTGTTTTTGCACGTTCGCTTAAGTAAAAATAATATCTCATCCAGATCGGTTGGTAAATTAATATCATTCAAATCAGAAGACACACCAAAAACAGCAACATCATGCTTGGGTATATGACTCATTGGGTTTTCGATAGCTGATGATGTTGTTGCTATTTCATCTTGCGGGTTCATTGTAAACTAAAAAAAATATATTTTGACTTTAACAATTTTCACTTTCACTTTCAGGTTTTTATTTTAGGTGTTGACTCTTTGGCGGACGATGTAGAATGATTTATGTTGACGTTTCTATCCTATACGAAACCTACACTAGTTCTACACAGAGTGAATAGATAGAGTGACGCAGAGAGAAATTCAGTCAAAACAGCAACACGGTTTTTTTATGTATCCACCAAAATATTTTTCTGGCAGCCCCTTTTTGCTCAAGTTCCAGTTGACTTCAACGGAGTGTTATTATTGTCAGAGTGAAAAGATAGTTATTGTATTTAAATTTAGAACAAGTTCGTTTGATAAAGTTTGATAGAGATAGATAAAATGAAGTGCGTTTTGTGTAATAACAAAAAACAGTAAGGAATGTGAGTTTTTTTCGGTTCCCGAAGAATCCGATTGTGAGGAAACAGTGGATGGATTTTTGTTGCCTCCCAGCAGACTATTTCATTGACGAAAACACCCGACTTTGCAGTGTTCGTTTGGTTTTTCTGGTTTCAGACTCTGCGTCACTCTATTTATTCACTCTGGTTCTACAGTGTGCGTGGGAACAGTGGAAACGGAGCGTCCGTGCGTGGTAGCCGTTGTGGTAGCATACCAGCGGTGCTCGCCTGACTGGTCGAAATAAAAATATTACATATGATGTAACAGAGTGATATACGATTTTATGTTCAAAAGGACGCCAACTGCAAACGCCATCTGCAATGAGAATGGCTCAGAAATATGTGTAATTGTGTATGTATGCGCTGAAGACTCAGGACCGAATCCCATGCGAAGCAGGAGAAAACAAAAATCCAAAAACAAAAAAAAACATTTTTTTCCTAGAAACTTCATTTGTGCGGAAAAATAATAGCCATTTCACTGATTTTTGTCATATAAAGTACCAAAAATGGTAATTTTTTGATATTTCTTGATATTTTTGTATGGGAGACCCCCTGAGGGGGTCCCAGGGGGGTAACACTAGCATGGGTGGGTCGGCCCTCCAAAGTTAGTGGGGGTCGGTCATACATTTGGACTCGATTGGGGCACTCTAAATGGGTCAAAACAGGATTTTTTGAAATTTGACCTTTTGGGTACCTACACGTTAGTACAAGGGACATCAGAATTCATTTTAGAGGTATGGTTTTTTGAGCAAAGTATCTTATTTTGATCCCTAGAATCCGAAAATCATATGTGCCTAAGCGATTTTTTGATCCCCTATAAATCGAACCGCCCTAATATATAATTATAGCAGTCGCGTTGCGAGTGGCTTAAAAAATATTTATTCTACCAAAAACTTACATCTAACTTGATTATTTCACTAAAAGTTACATTAATTATTCACGCGAAGTCACTGATCGACTGTACTCAACTAAACTCCTCAACGAACTCCCCGAATTCCACTGAGTGGGGCTATTTAATAACTATAACTGCTGAGCTTGCAATTCTACTCTCGCTGCTACGTGTTGCGTCCGGTCCCGATTAGAGTTGCTGATGCGTCCGTTTTGTTATGCTGTTTCCTGATGGTCGTTGATTGTTGCTATGTGGGTTCGAAGTATTGATTATGCTTATTGGGCAGAATGCCCTTCGGTGTCCACCGTAATTCCTCCGGGGGGTAAAGAAAGGGCGTCCTCGACCTTCGTCTCAATTTTCGTCGGTTTATTCCGTTATTCCAAGATACTCGTGGCTGGTTTCTTAGGGCTTCGAATCTTTATGACTACTTTCTTCCTACGGAGACAGATAAAGATCATGATTGTTATTGTAATTACCGTTGTTGTTGATAGTCCTCCTAGTAAGCTGAATATCCATATTTGGTGCGAATATTGCTTCAGTTTGACATTGTCTAGTTGTTTCCTGTTGATTAGAGTATGGTTGGTCAGAGTAGAGAGGTTGTGTTGTTCCTTTATATTCCAGTTAATCCTGAGGTTATGAAAAGCTCCTTGAAGATCTTTCATTTGGCCAATTACTTCTGTGGCCGTGAAAGTTTCGTTGGCTATTTTAATACTGCAATTATAAAATGTTATGAGTATGTTGCCAGTAAGCGTCCTGTTTTCCGGTCCACAATTTGACGTCATGTTAATTTTGTTTGCGTTGTTGACCAGTAGTTTGTTCTCTGATAATAGATTAATTTGTGTTTCCGTTGTCTGTTGTGCATTACAATGGCATACGATTCCCATAACTATTGCATAAGTACAATTGTCTCTCAGCGGTTGTATGTCGGAATATCGTTGACCGAACTTCTCTGGGTTTATTGTAGTGAATATTTGATGATTTGATCTAACGATGTATTTTGGAACGTTAGCTATAACCTTGTTGTTTACGATCAAGGGTATTATTTCTATTATTTCTGATGATCTTTTATCCATTTCTGGAATTTCTAGTATGTATAAAAGTAGATCGTTTTTTATTACGATCTTAGGTATTGCGTAATTAAACGCTTCTTCGGGGAATTCTAGTTCGAATCCTTGATTTTGTAATAGTGAGTCCAGAAAAAACACTTCTTTGAGTGTTAGTAACTTGTTGCTTGCCAATGAGATCCTTGCCCTTATGATTGTGTCCTGAATTTCTTCGAGGATGTCATTGATGGTATCTATGTAGAGTATCAAGGTTAGTGCGTCGATTTCCTCCAAAATGATCTTGTTTGTTATGGATTGCTGTTCTATTAATTTGTTGATCGTAGAAGTCATGTCTTTGATTCTGTTGTTGATAACGTTGTTCACCTGGAACTGTCTGTTGTTTTCGTTGATTAATTTGTTCATCGTTGTGTTTAAAAGTCTCAGGTCATCTGCGTCGGGGTTGCCTGCTAACCACTTCCATGCGCTGCCGAGAGTATCCCATCGCTTAGCTCGCCTACTTTTAGTTGGTTTCAATTGGTAAAAATTGTTAGCTAATGTTCTACTTTTCTGTAAAATTAACTGTGTCATTGGAAGTTGTGTATCTGTTTGTCTAGCTACTTTACTGAATAAAAATACATTTGTTTCTAAATCTGTAAGATTGATTGGATGAATAATTTTAGTTACTCCTGTTTGAATCCTACATTTTCTGTGTTTAACTAACAATACAGGATCGGAATAAAGGTCTTTGATTTCTAAGTGTTGTAGTCTAGTAAATGTCATACAAAAAGTTATAGTAATAATGATAATTCCTGTTATTTTGAACATTTTTTTTTGTTATTTCAATCTTTTGATTTTATTCTTGTGCCTCTTGATATTCCTACTATTTTCAAATGTCCTATCAGTGACTTTTTGTGCGATAGTTTTCTTAGCTCTAGGTTCTAGTTTTTTCCTCAAAGTGGGTTTAACGAATACTTCTTGATTTCGTTTAGATCTGGAGGCTCTTCTTTGAATTGGTTTTGTTTTTCTTGTCTTGCTTTTGCTTTATCTAAATTTTTTCTTACTTTCGTGAAGATCTCTTGGGCGTTGTTATCAATGTCCGGTCGGTTGGCGATGTTGTTCTGGTTGAATAAGACCTCATTGGGGGTGTAGCCAGTAGATGAATAAACTCTAGAATTATAAAGGGAAACTGTTAGTTGAATTAAAGCGGGGGTATCTAAGTTAGGAAATTTGTGTTTGTTTGTATTTAGCGTTTCGATGATCGTCGAGTGGGTCTTCTCCACTTGTCCGTTACTCTCCGATGATGATGCGTATTTCAGGCAGGTTCCAATATTATCCAGGTATTCCCTTAACTGTATCGATCTGAAAGTAGTCTCATGATCTGTGATTATTTCTCTTGGATTACCAAATGTACAAAAGTATTGTGCCAGAGCGTTTTTAACATCTATGAGATTTTTCGTGTCCATTGGTATTAGCTGAGCATGTTTTGAAAAAGCGTCGACTAAGGAGAGGAAGTTACATTTGTCTATTGAGAATATGTCCATGTGTAATCTGTCAAGTGGTTTTTCAGTGATCGGTCGAAGAGAAATTTTAATATTGTAAGGTCTTCTGTCATATTTATGCATATTACAGATCGTACATGTGTTAACAATTGTCTTGATTTTTGCGTGCATACCCGGGAAAAAGTAGCTTCGTTTCAGTTGGTTTTCGTTTTCGGTTATCCCTCTGTGGGCGCGTTCGTGCTCTTTAGTGATAATCAAATTTTGTCTGTTCTCATTTGCTACATCTTCGACTCTATGTTGTGTAATTACGAAGTGTCCAGATTTTTCAAAATGTTGTTTGTAAACTTCTTGTATTGTGCCAATTAGGTTTTCGGGAGCTATAATAGCCGATTGTTTATTGTTATGATATCTTTTTAGCATGTCTGTAATTAATTCTTCATTGAATTCTTGTCTGCAAATAGTAACTCGATTGTAGTTTGGGAAGGGGGATTCTGTGAGCTCCGTATCCAAGTTAGCAATTCTGAATATGATTTGGTTGTGGTAGTAGTTGATTGGTCGTTCTGTACAATGAATATAGTGGTCGTCTGAAGTGTCTGCAGAGTGTACTGTTTCAGTGTCTGTTAAGTCATTGTTGTTGTCATTTGTTTCTGTCGGGGGATCGTTTTGTTCAGCGGCAGTCTCAAGATTCTCTGAATCTGATGTAGATATCTCAGAAATGTTTACGTTGACGATTGTGTGGTTTTCTATTTTCCGACTAAGGGCGTCTGCGACAACATTCGTTTTTCCTTCCTTATATTGTACGTCATAATCAAAATTTTCTAAATCAAGCCTCCATCTTAAAATTTTTGAATTCTTTGTAGAGTTTTTAATAAACGTAAGGGGTTTGTGGTCAGTTATCAATGTAAATTTATTTCCATACAGATACGCTCGATATTTGTCCACTGCCCACATAATTGCTAGTGCCTCTTTCTCTGTCGTAGAGTAGTTAACTTCTGTTTTGTTTAGAGTTCTACTGCCGAAAGCAATAGGTTTCTCTACGTTGTTCTGAAATTGCGATAATACCGCGCCCAACGCATAGTTACTGGCGTCGGTTGTCAATATAAAAGGAAGATTGAAATCCGGATAGGTAAGAATCTGATCTGAAGTTAAAATCTGTTTAAGTTTTTCGAATCCTTTCTTATAGTCTTCGTCATGTATATTAATTTGCCCATCTTTCTTCAAATACCTCGTAAGAGGTTTAGCTAATTTAGCGTAGTCTCTTATGAAGCGTCTGTAGTATCCAGTAAGCCCTAGAAATTGTTTGATTTCTTTTTGCGTAGCTGGAATTTTCCAATCAAGAATTTTTGTAATCTTTGTAGGGTCTGGCTTTATCCCTTGAGGTGTAATTACGTGTCCCAGGAACTCTGTTTCTCTTCTCAAAAACTCACATTTGTCGAGCTGTATTTTGAGATTGAATTCAGAGAGCCTTTTCAAAACTTTTCCAACATTTTCCAAATGATTTTTAAGATTGTATCCGATGATAATGATATCATCTAAATACACATAGCATATTACACCAATAAAATCTTGTAAAATATTATTCATTGCACGCTGGAAAGTTGCAGGTGCATTTTTAAGACCGAAGGACATTCTCGTAAATTCGAAATGGCCTTGGTCGGTAGAAAAAGCTGTTTTGGATTTATGTAGAGGATCCATCTCAATCTGATGGAGCCCAGATTTTAGATCAAGTGTTGTAAAGTATTCAGACTTCCCCAACCTGTCTAAGATCTCCTCTATCTGAGGTATAGGGAACTTGTCGTCTATCGTTTTCTTGTTGAGTTTTCGATAGTCGATTACAACCCTAACTTTTCGTTTACCCGATGCGTCGGGTTTTTTAGGCACGACCCATATAGGGGAGCAATATGGACTCGTTGAGTGAGTTATAATTCCATTACGAAGCATTTCATTAATTTGTTCCTCAACATCTTTTTTAAAATGATGCGGGTACTTGTATGATTTGGAGTACGTCGGTTTGTCGTCCTTTGTCGGTATTTGATGTTTAATAGCTGTTGTAGCAGTAAGTTTTTCGTCGGTTTTCAGTAACACTCCCTGGTTGTTCAAAATAGTTTTAATTAACTCTTGTTTTTCCAATGCGGACAGATGTTCCATTCTAATTAAGCTGGTTATTGTTTCCTCATCTAATTTGGATTTTATTTTAAGTGGTATAGGAGTGATAGTTTCAAAATTATCGACTTTTATTTTCAACTTTCCATCCATTACTGGTAAATCATCTCTGTGGGTGAGAATTCTTATGGTTGATTTATTATTTTGAGATCCGTAAAGACCTGGTTCTATTATCGCTGAATTATTAAGTTTTTGAAAATTTGGTACTAACCAATCACCATCTGTTGTTGTACTGATTTCGATGTGATGAGAGTTTAGTTTCGTCGTAGGGAAATATTTTTTGTAAGGTATACTAATGTTGCCAATTTCTAACTTCTCTTTATCATAGTCAATTTTGGCTTTAGTCTTTGCTAGAAATTGAGAGCCAATAATCCCGTCAAAAAAATCGTGAAACTTAAGCTCATAATATGTCTGAGTGGGAAGGTTATATCCAATAAGGTTCCCTTTTCCTTTCCTATTAATGTTGTGGTTTCCAGAAATGTTTTTAATTTTTGTGTTTTTGCTCGGTTTACAGTTTGTCAAAATGCCTGGGCGAATGATGTTCTTATTCGCACCTGTGTCAAGTAAAAGTCTTATGATTTGATTGGTTTTACTATTCCGACTGGTAATGAAAGGTAAATAGTTTAAGTTGTGTTTTGGCGTCCTTGCACCCAACAAAAATTCAGATCAATGTTTTCTTCTTCGTTTTCAGAGTCCGATGATTTTTCATCATCTGTAACCTCATTGTTGTGTATTTGTCTTTTGTTAAGGGTAAGTTTGGTTCTGGTCGAACCCAGTTCCATAGGTTGAGGAGAGTCGGTATCGTGTTCTGGGGGTTCTGTTTTATTTTTTGTATTTAGTTGGTTTGATATTTTTTTATACGTGGAGGGATTTTTACTGTCATAATTATTGTTTTCTTTATACTCTTTTTTGGGGTGAAATTTGGATTGTTTGAAATTTTCCATGTTTGAAGCTGTGCTCTCTTTGCTTCTAAATTTGCACACAAAAGCGTAGGCCGCTTCCATATCTTCGGGGCATGCCGCCTGCGCATACCCAAAGTATGGCTCTTTTAGGCCCGCAAGAAAAGCTGTCAACGCATCCTCTTCTATAAATGCGTTGATCGCCTCCCAGTTGTCTTTATACTTTGGCTTCTGCTTGGCTCGAGATTTTATATTTTGGCATATCTCTTTGCATTTGTTGTAATATTTGTGTACTGACATATTGTCAGTCATCTTGTTTTGCCAAAGTTGGCTTTTGTAGAATGTTAGTTCTTGACGGTCGCCCAAGGCGTTTGTCAAAATCTCTTTAACTTCGTTAAAATTCTGTGGGTTGCCTGCAAGGCAAATGATGTCTTTTGCCTTGCCCTCGATCTTATTGATTATAGCCGTTGTGAAAATTTGGTATTGGCAATCTGACACGAGGTTTTTAAAGACCAGGAGTGTATTTTCTGCTGTGGTCAGCCACGCAGAAAGTTGTTTCCGGCTCCCGTCAAAGCGTGGAATTGCTTTGATTGGGTCTGGAATTTTAAATAGGTTTTCTATATTTGCTGCTGGTGCGGGCGCAGGTGGTGCATTTCGGCTCGCACTCGCGTTATTTTGTAGCAAAGTATTGAGTGTACTTTGTTGTTGGTTTTGTTTTTCTGTTAGCTCGCGCAGCATTACAGCCAAGCTGCTTATGTCTGCTGTTATTTGTTCCATCGTGTGGCTTTCCGTTTCGTTCGAATTGTCGATGGACAATGAAGTCAACAACGGAATATTTATTTTTAAAGGTACGTGTGAGTACTCTTCTGAGCAGTCGGATGAGGTATCCTCTTCTGCTTCTGAATCCTGCTTAGTTAACTTGAGTAGTTCCCTTGCTTTCCTAAGGCGGACCTACTTTTTGCCGATTGATCTCATGGAAATTTAGGCATTCAACTAATGGACTTTGATATTGGTTCTATGGGCTCTATCTTGTAGTTTTCCCTATAGAATAGGAAAAGGTACACCTATCTTGTAGTATGTGGCCTTTCTTCCAAAGAAGCCTATCTTGTAGTACTTCTCCGGAGTGGTAGGGAGAAAAAGGTACACCTATCTTGTAGTATGTATCCTTTCTACCAAAGAAGCCTATCTTGTAGTACTTCTCCGGGACGTAAGTAACACTTTTTTTTCAAATCTGTCAGATTTACTGCAGGCATCTATCTTGTAGTATGCCTTGCGAGTTCACTTGAGCGGGAATAAGCAAAGAAAAATGAAAATTACTTACGATTTTAAAGAAGGTTCCGGGCTGACGATGCTGGTGCTCCAGGTGTAGTGTGGCGGGGGATCCTCAACTCCTTAAACGACGGTTTTCTACGCAACCTTTGGTGCCGCGGATGCTTTCATTTTCAATAAGCACAAGGGGTCACAAATGTTCTTATATCCAGTAATCGCGGGAACACTTTGTGAATGGTTATTAGTCAGTCACTTTCCACTGTTCTTTTCCACACTTTCACTCAGCCGGTTCCCGAAGGCTGCGCCAATTATAGCAGTCGCGTTGCGAGTGGCTTAAAAAAATATTTATTCTACCAAAAACTTACATCTAACTTGATTATTTCACTAAAAGTTACATTAATTATTCACGCGAAGTCACTGATCGACTGTACTCAACTAAACTCCTCAACGAACTCCCCGAATTCCACTGAGTGGGGCTATTTAATAACTATAACTGCTGAGCTTGCAATTCTACTCTCGCTGCTACGTGTTGCGTCAGGTCCCGATTAGAGTTGCTGATGCGTCCGTTTTGTTATGCTGTTTCCTGATGGTCGTTGATGGTTGCTATGTGGGTTCGAAGTATTGATTATGCTTATTGGGCAGAATGCCCTTCGGTGTCCACCGTAATTATATATATATATATATATATATATATATATATATATATATATATATATATATATATATATATATATATATATATATATATATATATATATATATATATATATATATATATATATATATATATATTTGGCAGAGCTGTATGCCACCACGGGTCGGTATTTGGCGATTACCGTAGGCCACGGAAGTGCTAACTGCAAGAACGCAGTCCCGGACCATCAGCGAGAGCTAGCCTAGGTTGTGGTGAGACTCAGGCATTGGGCCGCCGAATTCTCACAAAAGCCACATTATCCGGAAGCAGCTCTGACGGAGCGAATAGTGCCGCTCCCACCACCCAAATGCACTAATTCGCCCATTGGGATTGATGCCAGTAAGTTCCCAATTACGGTAACTGGTCGCAACGCCATATGATAAGAGTCGGATTTCGTTTTCGTACCACGATTCTGGGCTGGCACCTGCGCCGAGCTCCCTTAGTAAGGTCGTGTGACAACGGCTTGAAACGGCGAGACAACAACCGGTGCAGGGGTCTCCGTCCCGTAAAACCTGGCAGGCCTTCCAGTACGTTCCAAATTCATTGCCCGGTGGGAACATTGAAAAAAATGAAGATCAACAATTGGGCGCAGATGGGTTGAAAAACCCGTTTGCACGAGGAGGCATCCAGAGGTCTCCACCGAGAAAGGCGGAGATGGATGCAGTAAAGGACGCCTGCGAAGACGGCGAAGGCAGTACGCCTACCGGATGGACGCAAGACATCGCAGTGGCTGGTCCACTGTTGATAAAGGCGGTCGGAAGACAGCGAGACACGCTACCGAAGGTAGTAGCGCTGTCGGAGCAGCTCGATGCCATAATCGAGTTTGCGAAAAGTCGCACCAACACGACGAAGTACCTGAAGCAGGCTCTCTACATGCTTCGGTCCTCCGTCGATGCTGCGAAGAAGGAGCACGCCGAGCTCAAGGTAAGAGCGGTGGCTGCAGAGAAGAATGCAACGGAGGTGACCGGAAGGGCGACGAAGTCGGTCCAAACGGACACCTGCATGTTTGCAGCGGTTTGCGCCTCCGGGTCAGCCGCAAAAAGAGCAAGGCAGTCTCCGGGGGAAGCCCCCGAGAACAGCAAGAAACGGTTGGTTGTGCTAAGCCCGCGAGATAGCACACCAACGGCCTCCAAGTCCGCCGAAAAGTCTGCCGAAGCGGCAGCTACGGGAAACCCTTGGGTTACCGTGGGAGGAAGGAAGCGCCAAAAAGACAGCAAGCGCAACGACGAGAAGGCGACAAATCGTCCAAAAATGGGAAAGAAGGCGCGAAGCAGGGGCGACGCCCTCATACTCAAGACGGAGGGGTCCAAGTACTCCGAAGTCTTGAAGAAAATGAGAGGCGAAACCCAGCTCAAGGATCTGGGAGCGGATGTGCGGACCATTCGTCGTTCTCGCACCGGCGAGATGATCCTTGAGCTCCGTAAGGATGCTAAAAACAAGGGCGCTGCTTACAATACGGTAGCCGAGCAGGTCCTCGGGAAAGATGTGCAAATTCGGGCACTCACCTCAGAGGTGACTCTCCAGCTCAAAAACCTGGATGAAATCACCGAGAGGTGCGATATTGCACAGGCCCTCAAGGAGAAGTGCGGAGTGGAAGTAGCCACTGAGGTAATTCGCCTCCGAAAGGGTCCAGCGGGGACCCAGGTGGCCACTTTCCGGCTTGCATCGGCCGATGCAACTCTGGCCCTGAAGACAGCCAAACTTAAGGTTGGCTGGTCAGTATGTCCCCTGAGCATACTCCAGCAGCCGGACGTTTGCTTCAGGTGTTTCGAGGGAGGACACAAGTCCTGGACCTGCAAGGGGCCCGATAAGAGCCAGTTATGTAGGCGTTGTGGTGGTGCTGGCCATAAAGCTAAAGACTGCGGGGTGCTCCCAAGTGCTTGGTATGTACTGGAAAACGGGACGCCAAGCACTTTATGGGAGGCCCACGGTGCCCAGCCGGTAAGGCGGCCACGAAACCACGGGCGTGAGGGTGACACAATTGAACCTGAACCATTGCTATGCGGCACAGCAGCTGCTATACCAAGCAGCGTCTGAGTCGCGGTCGGACATCGCAATCGTATCGGACCCCTACTGCATTCCTCCCGGAAACGGTAATTGGGTTGCAGATAAGTCCAGTACGGCGGCCATATGCACGATCAGCAAGTTCCCGGTTCAGGAGGTTGTGTCAACCTCAAATGAAGGATACGCGGTTGCCAAGGTGGACGGAGTGTTCTACTGCAGTTGTTATGCTCCGCCGCGTTGGTCTATCGAAAGGTTCACCCAGATGGTCGATTTGTTATCTATGGAGCTGACGGGACTAACACCCTTAGTAGTGGCGGGCGACTTCAACGCTTGGGCTGTTGAGTGGGGAAGCCGCCGCACGAACCGGAGGGGTCAGATCTTGTTGGAAGCTTTGGCAAAGCTCAACCTAGATCTGGCCAACGTTGGAACCAAGTGTACATTTAGCAGAAATGGTGCGGAGTCGATCATCGACGTGACGTTCTCCAGCCCAGGACTGATCGTGAACTGGAGGGTAGACGATGGCTACACCTATAGTGACCACCAGTCGGTCTGCTATAGCGTAGTCCAGAACGTGAGGCGGCAGGCGACGGGTAGAGCCAATACTCCGACCGTCCGCGGGTGGAAGACATCGCATTTCGATGCCGAGGTATTTGCAGAAGCAATGAGCGCGAGGGGGGCAGTTGGCTCCGCCCGAGTGCTAACCAATTAGTTGCCACATTATCGCGGGCGTGCGACGCCACCATGCCTAGGACCCGCCAACCTAGGAATGGTAAGTCACCGGTATACTGGTGGGCCGACGCGATAGCGGACCTCCGTAGCGCGTGCCTCCGTGCAAGACAGATGTTGCAACGTGCACGTACCGATGCACAGAGGGTAGAGCGCCGTGTAGTATTCGGATCTGCAAGATCGGCGCTTAAAAGTGCGATAAAGGCGAGCAAAAGGGCCTGCTTCGATAGGCTATGCGCGAGTGCCAATACGAATCCGTGGGGCAACGCCTACAGAGTCGTAATGGCGAAGACCAAAGGCGTGTTGGCGCCTGCAGAGCGATCACCAGCGATGCTGGAGCGCATCATCGAGGGACTCTTTCCACGACACGAGCCAAATCCTTGGCCTCCGGTTGCTGAGTCTCACGTCTGACGTTCCAGTATCTCAGACACAGACCAGGGATGGTCGGCCAACCTGCCGGGCATCCAATCCGTGAGAGACGGCAGCCGTGCAGTGGTTGTGGAGGAGGTAAGGGTTACGAATGAGGAACTCATCGTGATCGCCAACTCCCTAAAGGTGAGCAAGGCACCGGGACCGGATGGAATCCCGAACTTGGCCATCAGGACGGCCATGAAAGTGGCCCCTGATCTATTTCGAGCAGTCATGCAGAAGTGCCTGGATGACTGCCTCTTTCCGGACAGGTGGAAGCGACAGAGATTGGTGCTGTTGCCGAAGGCTGGGAAACCGCCAGGGGACCCATCGGCATACAGACCTATCTGTCTGCTGGACACTACGGGCAAGGTGCTTGAGAGGATTATCCTCAACAGACTGGTGAAGTACACAGAGGGTGTAAACGGTCTGGCAAGTAACCAGTTCGGCTTCCGGAAAGGTAGATCCACGCTGGATGCTATTCTCTCTGTCACCAAGACGGCAGAGGTAGCACTCCAGCGTAAGAGTTGGGGCATTCGCTATTGCGCAATCGTCACGCTTGACGTGAAGAATGCATTCAATAGCGCCAGTTGGGACTCCATAGCGCTCGCGCTTAGGAGCATCCACGTACCGGTGTCGTTGTACAAGATTTTGGAAAATTATTTCCAGAATCGGGTACTAGTTTACAACACGGAGGAGGGTCAGAAGTGCGTCCCAATCACTGCAGGGGTACCGCAAGGTTCCATCCTGGGCCCGGTGTTGTGGAATGTCATGTATGACGGGGTGTTGAAACTAAAGTTCCCTGTAGGGGTTGTGATCGTCGGTTTCGCAGACGACATCACGCTAGAGGTCTACGGCGAGTCGATCGAAGAGGTCGAGTTGACGGCCGCGCACTGCATACGCAAGGTCGAAGACTGGATGCACTCTAGGAAACTGGAGTTAGCGCACCATAAAACGGAGGTTACGGTTGTGAACAACCGCAAATTAGAGCAACAGGCGGTGGTCAGAGTCGGTGACTGCACCATTACCTCAAGGCGTTCCTTGAAGCTCTTGGGGGTTATGGTTGACGATAAGCTCACATTTAAGAGTCACGTCGACTATGCCTGTAAGAGGGCTTCAACGGCCGCTGCAGGACTATCTCGAATGATGTCCAATAGCTCAGCGGTATATGGCAGCAAGCGTAAACTTCTTGCCAGCGTGGTTTCGTCCATACTTAGGTATGGTGGGCCAGCGTGGTCCAAAGCGTTAGGTACCAACAGTCATCGTCGAAAACTGGAAAATACCTACAGGCTCATGTGCCTGGGGGTTGTGAGCGCGTACCGTACAGTGTCATACGACGCAATCTGCGTCCTGTCCGGCATGATGCCTATCAGCATAGCCATTAAGGAGGACGTAGAATGCTTCGATCAACGTGACACAAGGGGTATACGAGGCACCAGAAGGTCAATCTCGATGATCAGATGGCAGCAGGAATGGTCCAATTCCGCAAAGGGTAGATGGACGCATCGACTTATTCCGGACGTATCCGGATGGGTCGGGAGGCGCCATGGAGAAGTTAACTTCCACTTGACACAGATTCTGTCAGGTCATGGTTGCTTCAGGCAGTATCTACACAGATTCGGGCATGCGGGGTCCCCCATGTGTCCCGAGTGCGCGGATGCGGAAGAAACTGCTGAGCATGTCTTCTTCGTGTGCCCTCGTTTTGTGCATGCGCGGAGCGACATGATGATAGTGGGCGGGCCAGACACCACTCCGGACAACCTAGTTCGGAGGATGTGTAAAGACCCAAACATTTGGAGGGCGGTTTGTACAGCCGCCTCTCAAATAGTTTTAGAATTGCAAAACAGGCGACAGGTTGACCACCGACACGCCAGTGTTAGCTAACGGCCAGTCTCCAGGTTAGTTAGCTAAGTTAGCAAAGAGATCTATAGAACCAAGAGGGTGCACAGAGCACAAAAGCCGCTCCCCGAAGCAATACCTAGCGGTGGTCCCGGGGAGTATTATGGGCTGGAGACTGGAGGGGTTTTAGTGGGTCCGGTCACTGATTCAAAACAACCCCACACTCCCTGAGGTTGGTCACCTCAGGGGTTTGGATGCAAATTTCCCCTCCACCTGAAACAAAAAAAAAATATATATATATATATATATATATATATATATATATATATATATAAATATATATATATATATATATATATATATATATATATATATATATATATATATATATATATATATATATATATATATATAATATAAATATATATATATATATATATATATATATATATATATATATATATATATATATATATATATATATATATATATATATATATATATATATATATATATATATATATATATATATATATATATATATATATATATATATATATATATATATATATATATATATATATATATATATATATATATATATATAGCTCGTAGTCGGCAGCGAGGATAAAAAATTTGCTTATAGATTTTAAGTCATCCGATATAATTGGCGCCGTTAAACATTGAATTGTATTTGTGCCGTGTCAAATAAATGATTTGTGAAGAAAAAAAAAAAAAAAAATATATATATATATATATATATATATATATATATATATATATATATATATATATATATATATATATATATATATATATATATATATATATATCATTCGTTGTTTTGCTTTCGTCTCGATTAGACGCAAATTGTTCATCTCCGTTTGAGTTCGCAAAATAACAATACACGAGTTATCGTACGGGTGTTTTTTTTTGTCGATTAGTTCTTTTGCTGCGCGATAACAATAGCCTGCAGTTTATCGGCAGAAACATCTTCTGCAGACTGGTAGGGGCAGGCTACCCCGCCAGTGATCTGATACGCAGCTGATATATCAGCAAGAATAATTCTCCCGCACCGCTGTTACCCCGCTAGCAGCACGGACCACCATACGATCGAGCGAGTGGAAGTGGCATCTACAAGGTCGCGTGTAGGATATGGCCACTGTGTCACAACATGAAGCTGGATCGTCATTGTTTGTTCTGCGGAGACGCTCGATTAATCCTACTATCAGCCGTGAGGTCGTGACTTAGACGTTCGGTGAAGTATTCACTTTAGAATTTTTATCATTATTATTAATATTATTATTATTATTATTGTTATTATTATAATTATTATTATTATTTTTATTATTATTATTATTATTATTATTATTATTATTATTATTATTATTATTATTATTATTATTATTATTATTATTATTATTATTATCATTATTATTATTATTATTATTATTATTATTATTATTATTATTATTATTATTATTATTTTTATTATTATTATTATTATTATTTTTATTATTATTATTATTATTATTATTATTATTATTATTATTATTATTATTATTATTACTATTGTTATTAGTATTAATATTACTGCCTTTTTTTTTATTTTGATCCATTTTTTTTTTTTTTTTCTTCATATAACATTTATTTGACACGGCACAAATACAATTTAATGTTTAACGGCGCCAATTATATCTGATGACTTAAAAACTAAAGCAAATTTTTTATCCTCGCTGCCGACTACGAGCTGAAATTAAGTCTAACTTAAAACTAGCATGGGATTTCCAATCAGTGTTTTGTTGTTCAATGGTCGTCTGATAATCGTCGAATGGCATGTATGGATTCGTTCTGCTGAGCCACGATGTCGTGAGTTGGGACAGAGGCTCGTAGTCCTTGGGTCCTGGTTCTATTGTGCGGGGTCTGGTTGCTGGTTTTGTGCTTAAGGTTCAAACGTGTTCTTGTCGTTTTGTTGGGTGTAGACGGAGGGGAACGGGACTAGACTGGGGCATGGATGGATTTCAGGAAAACGTATATAAGGGACATGTAGGATAGGTCACGGCTCGCCAAGACATCACGAACAGGAACAGCCGGCTGTCTACCCTCGGCCTGCAGGGAAGCTATCAATTTAGACCTGGCGTCACGGTGTACAGGGCATGACCAAACCACATGCTCTATGTCGTGATAACCTTCACCACAGGCACAGATACCACTTTCCCCGAGCCCAACACGACGGAGGAGCGCGTCAAATCTATAGTGATTGGACATAAGCCGGGACATCACGCAAATGAAATCCCGACCTACATCCAACCCCTTGAACCACGGGTTCGTCGATACTTTGGGGATTATGGAATGTAACCACCTTCCCAATTCCCCTCTGGTCCAAGCATTTTGCCAACTGATGATCGTATTCTGACGTACAAGTGCGAAAAATTCATTAAAGGCAATTGGTCTTTCATAAATATCACCGTTTGTTGCGCCCACCTTAGCCAAAGAGTCCGCTTTCTCATTACCCGGTATCGAGCAGTGAGAAGGGACCCACGCTAAGGTAATCTGAGTAGATTTTTCGGATAAAGCACTCAGATGTTCCCGTATTTTCCCCAGGAAATACGGAGAGTGCTTAACATCTTTCATCGATCGGAGAGCCTCAATGGAACTGAGACTGTCCGTAAAGATGAAATAATGGTCCGTGGGCATTTTTTCGATAATCCCTAGGGTGTACTGAATTGCAGCTAATTCTGCGACGTAAACAGAAGCAGGATTATCGAGCTTATGGGAGACGGTTAAATTGTTATTGAAGATACCGAAGCCAGTGGACCCATCAAGAAGTGATCCGTCAGTGTAGTACATATTGTCGCAGTTGATGTTTCGATATTTATTGGAAAAAATTTTAGGGATCTGCTGCACGCGTAAATGATCCGGGATTCCACGAGTTTCTTCTATCATGGATGTATCGAAAAACACAGTAGAATCAGAAGTATTTGATAAGTCGACACGATTTGGAATATTCGAAGAAGGGTTAATATTTTGGGACATGTGATTGAAATACAATGTCATAAAACGGGTTTGAGAATTAAGTTCGATTAACCTTTCAAAATTTTCAATCACGGGACGGTTCAAGACCTCACATTTGATTAGAATACGAGAAGACAGGCTCCAGAAGCGGTTTTTCAATGGTAGTACTCCAGCTAAAACCTCCAAACTCATCGTATGGGTCGACTGCATGCATCCTAAGGCGATACGCAAACAACGATATTGTATTCGCTCCAGTTTGATCAAATGTGTGTTTGCTGCGGAGCGGAAGCAGAAACACCCGTATTCAATAACAGACAATATCGTTGTTTGGTAAAGCCTTATAAGGTCTCCTGGATGGGCTCCCCACCATTGTCCGGTTATTGTACGAAGAAAATTCACTCTTTGTTGACATTTTTTCATCAGATACCTCACGTGACAACCCCAGGTGCCTTTAGAGTCGAACCAGACACCAAGATATTTGTGTACCAAAACCTGAGAAATCGTTTTACCCATTAATTGTGTTTGAAGCTGAGCAGGTTCATGCTTCCTAGAAAAAACTACTATCTCAGTCTTCTCCGGAGAGAATTCGATACCTAGCTGTAAAGCCCAAGCAGACAAATTGTCCAAGGTATCTTGCAATGGTCCTTGCAAATCGGCAGCTTTGGCTCCTGTAACAGAGATTACACTGTCGTCTGCAAGTTGTCTTATCGTGCATGAATTTGCCAGACATTCGTCGATGTCATTTACATAAAAGTTGTAAAGAAGGGGGCTTAAACATGAGCCCTGGGGAAGACCCATGTAGCTAATGCGAAAAGTTGCCAAATCGCCATGCGTAAAATGCATGTGCTTTTCGGACAACAAATTGTGCAAAAAATTGTTCAAAATTGGAGAAAATCCTTGTCGGTGAAGTTTACCCGAAAGAATGTCAATAGAAACGGAGTCAAAAGCCCCCTTAATGTCCAAGAACGCAGACGCCATTTGTTCTTTACGAGCATACGCCAGCTGAATATCTGTTGAAAGCAACGCAAGACAATCATTCGTCCCTTTGGCACGGCGGAAGCCAAATTGAGTTTCTGATAGTAGACCATTTGATTCGACCCAGTGGTCTAAACGACGGAGTATCATTTTTTCCATCAATTTCCGGATACAGGATAGCATTGCAATCGGCCTATAAGAGTTGTGATTAGAAGCTGGTTTCCCTGGTTTTTGGATGGCGATCACCTTCACTTGCCTCCAATCCTGCGGTACAATGTTTTGCTCCAGGAACTTATTGAACAAGTTCAACAAGCGCCTCTTGGCATTGCCGGGTAGATTCTTCAACAAGTTGAATTTGATTCTATCTAATCCAGGCGCGTTATTGTTACAGGACAGGAGGGCAACTGAAAATTCTGCCATCGTAAAAGGTGATTCTATCGCGTCGTGGCCCGGAGACGCATCGCGAACAATGTTTTGCTCAGGAACAGAGTCCGGACATACTTTCCTGGCAAAATCAAATATCCACCTACTTGAAGACTCCTCGCTTTCGTTGACCGTTACGCGATTCCGCATTCTTCGGGCTGTGTTCCAAAGAGTGCTCATCGATGTCTCCCTCGACGTCTCGTTCACGAACCGACGCCAATATCCACGTTTCTTTGCTTTAGCCAAGCTTTTAAGCTTGGTATCAAGCTCCGAATACCGTAAATAGTCGCCAGGTATACCTCCCGTCTGGTAGGCCTTAAACGCGTCGGATCTTTGCGTGTAGACATCGGAGCACTCTTGGTCCCACCACGGAGTGGGAGGCCGTTCTTTGATCGTTACGCCGGGATATTTCTTCGTTTGGGCTTGCAACGCGGCGTCGAGAATCAAGCCCGCGAGGAGGTTGTATTCTTCAAGTGGTGAATGATGTTGAATCGACTCGACCGCTTTTGAAATCATTTCCTCGTATAACTTCCAATCGACATTTCGTGTGAGGTCATACGGAATGTCAATTGGTCGCATGCGAGTTGACCCGTTAGTAAATGAAATAAGAATAGGCAGATGGTCGCTACCGTGAGGATCGAGGATTACCTTCCATGTGCAATCCAACCGTAGCGACGTCGAACATAAGGATAGATCCAAAGCGCTTGGGCGCGCTGGAGGTTTCGGGATACGTGTCATTTCACCGTTGTTTAAAATAGTCATGTCGAAGTCATCGCAAAGGTTATAGATTAAAGAGGAGCGGTTATCATTGTATGGGGAACCCCAAGCCACGCCATGAGAGTTGAAGTCTCCCAAAATCAAACGTGGCGAGGGAAGAAGTTCTATTAAATCAAAGAGCAGCCGTTGCCCAACCTGTGCTCTGGGGGGAATATATATTGAGGCAATACAAAGCTCTTTACCTTGTATTGTCATTTGACATGCGACAACTTCGATGCCTGGAATCGAGGGGAGGTTAATACGATAGAAAGAATAGCACTTTTTAATCCCTAAAAGTACTCCTCCATATGGGGTGTCTCGATCAAGGCGAATAATATTAAAATCATGGAAGTTGAGATCAATATTTGAAGTAAGCCAAGTTTCACAAAGGGAAAATGCATCGCATTTGTTTTTATTTATCAAAACTTTAAACGAATCAATTTTTGGTAAAATACTTCTACAATTCCACTGTAAGACAGAGATAGAATCCTTCATATACGCAGTTGAATTAGGCATCGAAGGATACAATCGCTGCAAGGAGAGGCCATTGGGCAGTCAACTGCTTCAAAAATGATCTAACTGTTGGGAGGAATGCTGTAAGAAAAATTTTAATTGGATCGGGTACATTGAAAGTTTCAAAAATCCAGTCCACAATGTCAGAAAATTTCACTAATCCAGAGTTTGTTTCATCAACTGGGAGTGTAAAAGGAGCAACTGGGGTTTTAGATGTTCCTGGCAGTGCTGGGAACTCCTTCTGGGACTTTAAATTTGCCAGCCCAGGAGGAGTTTGCTTCGGTTTTTCCGCAGCACTGTTTGGTTTGTTTGTAACTTTCATTTCACTTTGAGAAATCTTAGGACCTTTTCTGGGAAGTTTAGGAGAGGAAATATTTTTCCTCTTTCTAGACTCCCCAGGATTGGCGTAAGACGCTCCCGCTGGTGAATCGTCAGAATCGGTTTCATCAGAGGACAACAGATCGAAGGGGTTCGAAGTAACGGGAGAAGTGGTAACGGTCTTCTTCAGCATGTCAGCGTAGGAACGCTTTGAACGCTCTTTGAGAGACCGTTTTATTTTATCCCTGCGCTGCATGTACACCGCACATGTCGAGAGCTCATGCAGATTTTCTCCGCAGTGAATACACTTTTCAGCGTTAACACTGCAAGAATCTTCCGCATGAGACTCCCCACACTTGCCACAACGTGCCTTATTGCAGCAGTAGGCGGCTGTATGGCCTAACTGCTTGCAATTCAGGCAGTTCATGACGCGGGGCACGTAGAGCCTCACAGGGAGACGAACCCGGTGGATCGAGACGTGGCTTGGTAGTGCAGACCCGGCGAACGTAACTCGAAACGAGTCTGACGGAGTGTATACTGTTTTGCCACCGATGATCGATGCTGACCGCAATTGCTTGCAGTCGAGCACCTTTACTTCGGGACACGTTTTGTTCTTAAAGCACCCTTTGGCACTTTGCAGTATACACTCGACGGACAGACTCGAATCGGTTATGACACCGTCGATCTCCACGTCTCGTGCGGGTATGTAAACGCGATACTCGCGTGTGAAGAGCTCAGAGCAAGCTATATCGTTGGCCTCTTTCAGGTTACCGACCACGACACGGAGCTTGTTAGGCCGGACCTTGGAAATTTCGGTCACGCCCTTGTACTCCTTCGTCAGGTCTTTAGAAATCTGCAAGAGGTTCAACTTTTTCGATTTCGGTCCTGCCTTTGGCCGAAAATAAACAGTATAGCTGCCCTGGGCTCCGTCTGGGTAAAGCCTGGGGCGAGGGGGGACTGAAGAATGAACAGGGGAGGGGGTAACAGAAGGGTCAGGGTCAGAGGGGTTCGGGGATGGTGGCGCGGGAGGCGAGGGATCTACATCCATTGCGCTAAGTCTAGCGCACTAGCGCTGACAAGAACACGTACCTTTTTATTTCTCCCTTCCAGTAAGGTTGGTTGTCCGATCGTTCGAAGTAGCAGCCGTTACAGCCAGCAGCACCAATACAGCAGCACCAAACAGCCACCAGCAGCGAGCCAGGTGTGAGATCACTCCACACAGCGATACAACTCGCTGACACTGATGGCTTCTTCTTTTTCCTCGTTTGTGTCTCGTCCACTGCTGTAGCACAATCCAGCCAGCAGCCAAATCGGCTTGCGCACCAGCTGGCAGTCACGATGCGAAACAGTTGCACAAAGGCACGACCTTGAACCCGGATTTATTTCACTCGACCAGGCAAACAATGCCAACACTTGTTCACACGTCTTTTGTTTTATACTCTATCGGACCGATCACCAAACACGTCCAGTACTGATGCGTGTTCGGCACAGAATGGTTTTGATCCATTGTAGTTTGAAAAATTGTTTTTAAAATTTAATAGCAACTACTTGACCCCCACCCACATTCGAATATTTATCGTTTGTGTGCGGTAGAGCGTAACGCTCCCGCAAAATGGACGACATGCAGGTGCAACTATTCCTGGATGTGGAAACAAATGGGGAAGAGATTGAGATCTCCCCCATCAATTCCCCTTTACCTTCCCCGCTACCTAGCCCCGTACCAAGGGTACCGGCAACACGGATGAAAGCTTACCCAGATGCTTCGAAAGGTCCGTTCGTAGTTTACTTCAGTCCCAGAAAGAAGCCTCTAAATATTATTCAAATCGGCAAGGACCTGGCAAAACAGTTTTCGGACGTAACCGAAATTACAAAGGTTAGACCGAACAAACTGCGAGTTGTTGTGAGTAGCTTGAAGCAAGCAAACGCAATTGCTAGCTACGAGCTCTTCACGAGAGAGTACCGCGTGTACATCTCTGCCAAGGACGTGGAGATCGACGGTGTGGTTACCGAAGGAAGCCTCACGGTCGATGACATTTTGCGTCACGGGGTTGGCTGCTTCAAGAACCCTCTGATTCAAGATGTAAAGATACTGGATGTCAAGCAATTGCATTCAGTATCCATCGAAGAAGGGAAGAAGAAATTCTTCCCTTCGGATTCCTTCCGTGTAACATTCGCCGGATTCGCACTGCCGAACTACATCTCTTTGGACAGGGTTCGTCTGCCTGTACGCCTGATCTCACCGCGGGTCATGCATTGCCAAAACTGCAAGCAGTTAGGTCATACAGCCACCTACTGCTGCAACAAGGCACGCTGCAGCAAGTGCGGAGGCAATCAGAAGATGTTTCTGCCGATAAACTGCAGGCTATTGTTATCGCGCAGCAAAAGAACTAATCGACAAAAAAAACACCCGTACGATAACTCGTGTATTGTTATTTTGCGAACTCAAACGGAGATGAACAATTTGCGTCTAATCGAGACGAAAGCAAAACAACGAATGATATATATATATATATATATATATATATATATATATATATATATATATATATATATATATATATATATATATATATATATATATATATATACATATATATATATATATATATATATATATATATATATATATATATATATATATATATATATATATACATATTTTTTTTTTTCTTCACAAATCATTTATTTGACACGGCACAAATACAATTCAATGTTTAACGGCGCCAATTATATCGGATGACTTAAAATCTATAAGCAAATTTTTTATCCTCGCTGCCGACTACGAGCTATATATATATATTTATATATATATATATATATATATATATATATATATATATATATATATATATATATATATATATATATATATATATATATATATATATATATATATATATATATATATATAAATATATATAAATATATATATATATATATATATATATATATATATATATATATATATATATATATATATATATATATATATATATATATATATATATATATATTTATATATATATATATTTTTTTTTTTTTTGTTTCAGGTGGAGGGGAAATTTGCATCCAAACCCCTGAGGTGACCAACCTCAGGGAGTGTGGGGTTGGTTTGAATCAGTGACCGGACCCACTAAAACCCCTCCAGTCTCCAGCCCATAATACTCCCCGGGACCACCGCTAGGTATTGCTTCGGGGAGCGGCTTTTGTGCTCTGTGCACCCTCTTGGTTCTATAGATCTCTTTGCTAACTTAGCTAACTAACCTGGAGACTGGCCGTTAGCTAACACTGGCGTGTCGGTGGTCAACCTGTCGCCTGTTTTGCAATTCTAAAACTATTTGAGAGGCGGCTGTACAAACCGCCCTCCAAATGTTTGGGTCTTTACACATCCTCCGAACTAGGTTGTCCGGAGTGGTGTCTGGCCCGCTCACTACCATCATGTCGCTCCGCGCATGCACAAAACGAGGGCACACGAAGAAGACATGCTCAGCAGTTTCTTCCGCATCCGCGCACTCGGGACACATGGGGGACCCCGCATGCCCGAATCTGTGTAGATACTGCCTGAAGCAACCATGACCTGACAGAATCTGTGTCAAGTGGAAGTTAACTTCTCCATGGCGCCTCCCGACCCATCCGGATACGTCCGGAATAAGTCGATGCGTCCATCTACCCTTTGCGGAATTGGACCATTCCTGCTGCCATCTGATCATCGAGAATGACCTTCTGGTGCCTCGTATACCCCTTGTGTCACGTTGATCGAAGCATTCTACGTCCTCCTTAATGGCTATGCTGATAGGCATCATGCCGGACAGGACGCAGATTGCGTCGTATGACACTGTACGGTACGCGCTCACAACCCTCAGGCACATGAGCCTGTAGGTACTTTCCAGTTTTCGACGATGACTGTTGGTACCTAACGCTTTGGACCACGCTGGCCCACCATACCTAAGTATGGACGAAACCACGCTGGCAAGAAGTTTACGCTTGCTGCCATATACCGCTGAGCTATTGGACATCATTCGAGATAGTCCTGCAGCGGCCGTTGAAGCCCTCTTACAGGCATAGTCGACGTGACTCTTAAATGTGAGCTTATCGTCAACCATAACCCCCAAGAGCTTCAAGGAACGCCTTGAGGTAATGGTGCAGTCACCGACTCTGACCACCGCCTGTTGCTCTAATTTGCGGTTGTTCACAACCGTAACCTCCGTTTTATGGTGCGCTAACTCCAGTTTCCTAGAGTGCATCCAGTCTTCGACCTTGCGTATGCAGTGCGCGGCCGTCAACTCGACCTCTTCGATCGACTCGCCGTAGACCTCTAGCGTGATGTCGTCTGCGAAACCGACGATCACAACCCCTACAGGGAACTTTAGTTTCAACACCCCGTCATGGTGCTGGAGTATGCTCAGGGGACATACTGACCAGCCAACCTTAAGTTTGGCTGTCTTCAGGGCCAGAGTTGCATCGGCCGATGCAAGCCGGAAAGTGGCCACCTGGGTCCCCGCTGGACCCTTTCGGAGGCGAATTACCTCAGTGACTACTTCCACTCCGCACTTCTCCTTGAGGGCCTGTGCAATATCGCACCTCTCAGTGATTTCATCCAGGTTTTTGAGCTGGAGAGTCACCTCTGAGGTGAGTGCCCGAATTTGCACATCTTTCCCGAGGACCTGCTCGGCTACCGTCTTGTAAGCAGCGCCCTTGTTTTTAGCATCCTTACGGAGCTCAAGGATCATCTCGCCGGTGCGAGAACGACGAATGGTCCGCACATCCGCTCCCAGATCCTTGAGCTGGGTTTCGCCTCTCATTTTCTTCAAGACTTCGGAGTACTTGGACCCCTCCGTCTTGAGTATGAGGGCGTCGCCCCTGCTTCGCGCCTTCTTTCCCATTTTTGGACGATTTGTCGCCTTCTCGTCGTTGCGCTTGCTGTCTATATATATATATATATATATATATATATATATATATATATATATATATATATATATATATATATATATATATATATATATATATATATATATATATATATATATATATATATATATATATATATATATATATATAGCTCGTATATAGGCAGCGAGGATAAAAAATTTGCTTATAGATTTTAAGTCATCCGATATAATTGGCGCCGTTAAACATTGAATTGCATTTGTGCCGTGTCAAATAAATGATTTGTGAAGAAAAACAAAAATATGTATATATATATATATATATATATATATATATATATATATATATATATATATATATATATATATATATATATATATATATATATATATATATATATATATATATATATCATTCGTTGTTTTGCTTTCGTCTCGATTAGACGCAAATTGTTCATCTCCGTTTGAGTTCGCAAAATAACAATACACGAGTTATCGTACGGGTGTTTTTTTTTGTCGATTAGTTCTTTTGCTGCGCGATAACAATAGCCTGCAGTTTATCGGCAGAAACATCTTCTGCAGACTGGTAGGGGCAGGCTACCCCGCCAGTGATCTGATACGCAGCTGATATATCAGCAAGAATAATTCTCCCGCACCGCTGTTACCCCGCTAGCAGCACGGACCACCATACGATCGAGCGAGTGGAAGTGGCATCTACAAGGTCGCGTGTAGGATATGGCCACTGTGTCACAACATGAAGCTGGATCGTCATTGTTTGTTCTGCGGAGACGCTCGATTAATCCTACTATCAGCCGTGAGGTCGTGACTTAGACGTTCGGTGAAGTATTCACTTTAGAATTTTTATCATTATTATTAATATTATTATTATTATTATTGTTATTATTATAATTATTATTATTATTATTATTATTATTATTATTATTATTATTATTATTATTATTATTATTATAGAATTTTGACACTTCTCAGCAGATTTGCTGGAAAATTTCACCTACCCCGGGCTATCTGTTATGCCAAAGGGGTTAAGCTCTGTGGATCTCATTAACCAGTTAACTTACATCCTAACGTCGTTTGCTTCGATGGATCAGTTATGATGATTCAGGAACCTTCGAACTGTGTTGCAGGTCCCAAGAATCACCGCTTTTTGGATGTTGGGTAGTTCTCTTCGCAGTTCCAACTCATCAAGAGAGCGCAGTAGAGTACAGGGAACTTTTCCAGTGGCGGAGATAATAACTGGAACTATACGCACTTCCTCAAGTTGCCACATCTGCTTCAACTCCTCAGCCAAATCGTGGTACTTCGTTATCTTGGTTGAGAACGTCGACTGAAGATTACGATCTAACGGCACAGCGATATCAATGATGGTTACCCGTTTCATTCTTTTGTCGTAGACCACAATATCAGGGCGATTGGCACGTATGAGGACATCCGTTATGATCTCGCGATCCCAGTACAGTTTGATGCAGCTATTTTCCAAAACCGGGTCTGGCAGATATTTGTAGCAGGGCACATACTGGTTCACCAGATCGTGCTTCAGTGCAAGTTGTTGGTGCACAATCTTGGCAACCGCATTATGCCGACCGAGATAGGCTATCTCAGCTAACGCTTGACAGCCTGCGACGACGTGCTCGATCGACTCTCCTACTAAATTGCACTTACGACAGCGGTCTTCTATGTTTTCGTGCAATATATACCTGCGGTAGTTCTTCGTCGCAACGACCCTGTCCTGGATGGCTACCATGAAACTTTCTGTTTCCGAATAGAGCTCACCTCGCACCAGCCACGTATTTGATGCCACTTTATCAATCTGCGCTTGCTCTAACTGATGGGGGTGCGTCCCATGCAATTCCTTCTGCTTCCACGATGCGACCTTCTCTTCTACAGTTTTCAGGTCGCAGTTCAGCTGATATTCCTCCTGCGCCAGATGCAGGGCGCTGAATCCATGATCTGCTCGACAAACAGTGCGATAAATATCATGACGGTTCTGGCTCTCTCTGAAATATTGTCGCAACTGCTGGATCCGGGAAACGCATAGCGCTTGGATATCGGTGACACCAATTCCGCCTTCAATACGTGGCAAGGTGACTTTTTCGGTTGCTGATTTTGGGTGGTGCGAACGGTATTTGGTGAGCGACACTCGTAACGCTCGTTCTATCGCCTCCAAATCCGTTTTGGTCCACTTGACCACCCCGAAGCTGTATGTCAACAAGGGCACGGCAAACGTATTTATCGCCTTTATCTTGTTGCCGGCGGAGAGGAGCGAATTCAATATACTGTTGACACGATGCAAGAACCTACCCTGCAGCTCTTTCTTGATCACCGTGTGGTGAATACCTTTCAGTTGCAGGAATCCAAGGTACTTGTACGATCCACCTTCAACCATACATCGTATCTCCTCTCTCTCGTTGATGCGGAAACTGTCGGCGTCCACCACTTTACCTCGATGGAGGTTGACTAGTCGACATTTATCGATACCAAACTCCATACAAATATCGTTGCTGAACGTCGATACCAGCTGCAGTAGAAGTTGCAGTTTCTCTTTAGTTTCCGCAAACAGCTTCAGATCGTCCATGTAGAAAGTGTGGGTTACTGTTGTACTCGTTGTCCCACGTTTCAATTGGTAGCCATAGCTGCATCGGTTGAGTGCTCTGCTAAGGGGGTTCATTGCAAGGCAAAACCAAAGCGGACTAAAGGTATCGCCTTGGAAAATCCCCCTTCTTATGCTGATAGTTCTGGACCGCAATACCGTTGCCCCGTCGGTAACGTGGAGCGACGTATTCCATCGTCCCATTGCGTGCTGCATCAACCTGATGACGCCATCGTCTATTTTATACAACTCAAGTACCTTGATGAGGTACGGATGGGGTACCGAGTCGTATGCCTTCTTATAGTCGATGTACGCCATGCCAAGGTTTCTCTGTTTCCGGCTTGCCTGACCAACAATAACTGCATCAATGATGACTTGGTCTTTGCAGCCTTGCGTGTTTTTCCGGCAGCCTTTCTGTTCTTCGGTCATCACCTGGTTGGCGTCGCAATGGTCCTGTATTTTTCTTGTAATTACCGACGAGAGCACTTTGTACAAGCTTGACAAACAGGTTATTGGCCTGTACTTGGCTGGGTCAGCTGTATTACGGTCCTTGGGTAGAAGATAAGTTACCCCTTTAGTGATGAATTCAGGGAGCTCTTGGGGATCTCTCAGCACCCTGTTGAAACAATCCGCTATGCGCCCATGGACTGTGGAGAACTTTTTATACCAGAAATTGTGCACAAAATCAGGTCCTGGTGCTGCCCAGTTCCTGGTATACCGTGTAGCCTTACGAATATCCTGGGCGGAAACTGCTACAACGGGCATGCGTTCAATTCCACCACTGTACTCCTCTTCTTCTACCAACCACATCCCGTTGTTATTGTGTTGAGCGGGGTTCTCCCATAAATTGGCCCAAAACTGTGTTACTTCGTCAATCTCAGGGAGTCCCTCGCTGTAGTCCGGATTTCTGTTCTGAATGTGATTGTAGAACTCTCGTTCGTTAGTCCTGAACATCCGATTTTGTTCTATCCGCTTCGAACATTCACTATAACGTCGCATCCGTTTAGCAAGAGCACTTAACCGCTGTACGTGCGTGTCGAGGATCTCTGTGAGGTTGGGTTCACTAAGATCACGGAGCTCTGCGGGCTTAACAATTTCAGCTACTTGACGAACCAGCCTTCTTGATCGGTTCCCCCTGGTGTATTGCGTTAACCGACCAATTTTTGCCCGTAGTGATGCAACTCGGGATTCCAATCGTCGCATCCATGCAGGCTTTTGTTTGCTGGGGCGAGTGCGACTTTCGTCGTTACCTTGGGGGTAGGTGCGCAATCCCAGCGTTCTCACGACGGCTACAGCTGCACAATACACCATGCACTGCAGTTCCTCTAGGTTCTGCACGACTTCCGAATACTGTGACAGAATATCCCGGTTAAGGATGCTTACTGCATTCGTCAGCCGGTAGGTATACTGAAGCTTTGGTATCCTGTGTCGGCATAAGGGATCCGTTCCCCGAAACTGTGTAACCGCCGCATCCATATGGAAAGCTAGTTCGTCTCGTAGCTGTTGTTCCAGGCTCACTGTTGGTTCTGGAGTAGCCAGCTCTTCTGCTGGCTCCTCTACTGGCATGTCTACGGTTAGATCCAGTCCAACAGAACTCCTTCTCGACATATCGCTCGATCTGTTCCCTGTACTCCAAAGTTCCCTCTGCACTTCCAGCTTGATTGTGTCCAACTCGGCGGCTGTGAGCATATTATTCGTCAGTATTGCTCGTCGTCGGGTGTACAGCTTGTTCCGATCAAGCTGGTTGGCATACCGTGGGAACCGCTCATTGAACATGTCCAGCATTCTAGACCTGCCAGATATATCCGTCTCCAATCTCGTGCAAACGTAGTGGCAACGAATCACGTACATGTTCATCTCTCTCGTCCACATGATCCGCTGCCGTGGGCGGCCTGCCAAAGTGAGCGACTGACGGCGGTCAGTTGCAGCATCGTTAGCAGGTGCAGCATTGCCTGGGTGATGTCTATCGCTGCCTTGTCTGTATTGCGTATAGTTTACGGGCTGAGCCCGTTGCCTGGAGGGCCGCTCTTGCACCTCGTCATCCTCCAGACTCTGGCCGCTCGCTCTGTCCCCCGTTCCAGGACCAGCTCCAGTAGGGGCTCCCTCCTCGGGCGATCGCATGGGTCTTCTTCTAGTGAATCGTGTCTCCATTGTGGGTGAACTTTTTGATCGGAAGCCTAACCGGTTGATGAGGTCTTGGGCTAAGGTACTTATGGCGGTACCACTTCGCTTGTCAGGACTGGTATTCGGATATTGTGGTATTTCTAGGAAACTCAACAGGGCCCACTGTTAGGTCTCGCCACATCCATAGACCATCCCCGCTGCTTGTCCGGGGTTGCTTATTCAAGTATTCGCAACTAACCATTATATCTAATGGCCGTGCCGTGATCCGCAACCTACGACCCGCTCGGTAGCTAGCAGCTAAGCTCCGTTGAGTCCTCACCTACTCACACGGGCCGAGTTATTATTATTATTATTATTATTATTATTATTATTATTATTATTATTATTATTATTATTATTTTTATTATTATTATTATTATTATTATTATTATTATTACTATTGTTATTAGTATTAATATTACTGCCTTTTTTTTATTTCGATCCATTGTAGTTTGAAAAATTGTTTTTAAAATTTAATAGCAACTACTTGACCCCCCACCCACATTCGAATATTTATCGTTTGTGTGCGGTAGAGCGTAACGCTCCCGCAAAATGGACGACATGCAGGTGCAACTATTCCTGGAGGTGGAAACAAATGGGGAAGAGATTGAGATCTCCCCCATCAATTCCCCTTTACCTTCCCCGCTACCTAGCCCCGTACCAAGGGTACCGGCAACACGGATGAAAGCTTACCCAGATGCTTCGAAAGGTCCGTTCGTAGTTTACTTCAGTCCCAGAAAGAAGCCTCTAAATATTATTCAAATCGGCAAGGACCTGGCAAAACAGTTTTCGGACGTAACCGAAATTACAAAGGTTAGACCGAACAAACTGCGAGTTGTTGTGAGTAGCTTGAAGCACGAGAGAGTACCGCGTGTACATCCCTGCCAAGGACGTGGAGATCGACGGTGTGGTTACCGAAGGAAGCCTCACGGTCGATGACATTTTGCGTCACGGGGTTGGCTGTTTCAAGAACCCTCTGATTCAAGATGTAAAGATACTGGATGTCAAGCAATTGCATTCAGTATCCATCGAAGAAGGGAAGAAGAAATTCTTCCCTTCGGATTCCTTCCGTGTAACATTCGCCGGATCCGCACTGCCGAACTACATCTCTTTGGACAGGGTTCGTCTGCCTGTACGCCTGTTCTCACCGCGGGTCATGCATTGCCAAAACTGCAAGCAGTTAGGTCATACAGCCACCTACTGCTGCAACAAGGCACGCTGCAGCAAGTGCGGAGGCAATCATGCTGAGACCGCTTGCAGTGAGGATACTGAAAAGTGTCTTTACTGCGAGGGAACTCGGCATGACCTTTCGGCGTGTCCCGCGTACAAACAGCGCGAGGAAAAAATTAAGCGTTCCCTCAAGGAACGATCAAAGCGCTCTTTCGCAGAAATGCTGAAGAGTGCTGAGCCACCCTCGACAGGAAACATCTTTTCCTTTTTGCCAACCGATGAGGGTACATCTGACGATCCCGTCGAAGGGTGTTCTTATGCCATGCCAGAAGGATCTAGGAAGAGGAGAATGATCAACTCTCCTAATCTTTCTCGCAAAGGTCGCAGGATAACCCCTAGCGGAATGACCAATAAGCCAACATAAAAAGGAAGCGGTGAAGAAAAACCGAAGCAAGTACCTCCCGGTTTTAATTTTAAATCAAACCAGGAGTACCCACCGCTTCCTGGGGCACCAAAAACCCCTCGTGCACCCATTTCTCGATCAGAAGATAAAAGAGAAACAGGGTTCATAACATTTTCTGATATTGTGGACTGGATATTTAAAACATTCAACATACCAGATCCCCTGCAAAATATTCTTCTTGCCCTTCTTCCTACAGTGAAAACCTTTTTGAAGCAACTAGCAGCAACTTGGCCCCTCATTTCAGCTATCATATCTTTCGATGACTAATACGGCGAAAGAGGTTAGGAATTTTATCACTGTATTACAGTGGAATTGCAGAAGTATCATCCCCAAATTCGATCTATTCTCTCAATCAATAAATACATACAATTGTGACGCATTTGCGCTCTGTGAAACCTTTCTCAAGTCAAACGATCAACTCAATTTCCACGATTTTAACATTATTCGTCGAGATCGAGACTCACACGGTGGAGGGGTACTTTTAGGGATTAAAAATTGCTATTCCTTCTTCCGAATCGACCTCCCCTCGATCTCGAATATTGAAGTCGTTGCCATTCAAACGAATATGAATGGAAAAGACCTATGCCTTGTTTCGTTATATATCTATATATTATCGTTTATATATTATATTACTTCAGAAAAGCATATGTATTTCTCACATGGCGATTCGACAACTTCCCGAATTAGTTATATGGGCCTCCCCCAGGGCTCATGTTTAAGTCCTCTCTTATATAATTTTTACGTCAATGACATCGATGAATGTCTTGCAAATTCATGCACGCTAAGGCAACTTGCAGACGATAGCGGTGTATCCATTACTGGTAGCGAGGCTAGCGATCTGCAAGGACCATTGCAAGATACCTTAGACAATTTGTCTGAATGGGCTCTTAAGCTGGGTATCGAATTCTCTCCGGAGAAAACTGAGTTGGTCGTTTTTTCTAGGAAGCATAACCCAGCTCAGCTGCAGCTCCTACTAACGGGTAAAACGATCTCTCAGGTTTTAGTCGCTAAATATCTCGGGGTCTGGTTCGACTCTAAATGCACCTGGGCTTGTCATATTAGGTATCTGACACAAAAATGCCAACAGAGGATTAATTTTCTTCGTACGATTACCGGAACTTGGTGGGGTGCTCACCCAGGAGACCTTCTAAGGTTATACCAAACAACGATATTGTCAGTTCTTGAGTACGGCTGTTTCTGCTTTCGCTCCGCCGCGAACACGCACATTATAAAATTAGAGAGAATACAATATCGTTGTTTGCGTATTGCCTTGGGTTGCATGCAGTCGACCCATACGATGAGTCTTGAAGTGCTAGCGGGTATTCTTCCGTTGAAACATCGTTTTTGGAATCTCTCTTACCTAATTCGATGCACAGTTATGAACCCATTAGTAATTGAAAATTTCGAGAGGTTGGTCGACCTTCAATCTCAATCCAGATTTATGACTTTATATTTTGACTATATGGCTCAAGATATTAATCCTTCTTCATACGATTCCATCAATGTCGCACTTTTAGATACTTCTAATAATGCTATATTCTTCGACACCACCATGAAACAAGACATTTCTGGTATCCCGGATCAATTGCGACCCCAAGAGATCCCTAAGATTTTTCCAATAAGTTTAAACATGTTAGTTATGTTAAAAGGTTTTACACTGACGGATCTAATCTAGACGAGTCCACTGGCTTCGGTGTTTTCCACGAAAATTTTACCGCCTCCTACAAACTCGATGCTCCTGCTTCCGTGTACGTCGCAGAACTTGCTGCTATTCAGTACTCTCTTGGAATCATCGAAACCCTACCCATAGACCACTACTTCATCTTCACAGATAGTCTCAGTGCCATTGAGGCTCTGCGATCAATGAAGCCTGTGAAGCACACCCCGTATTTCCTGGGGAAAATACGGCGGTTTTTTAGGGGTTTAACAGATAAAAATTACCGGGTTACCTTAGCGTGGGTCCCTTCTCATTGCTCGATTCCGGGTAACGAAAAGGCTGACTCTTTAGCTAAGGTGGGTGCTTTTGATGGCGATATTTATGAGAGACCAATTGCTTATGATGAATTTTATAGCATTTTGCGTCAGAGAACACTCGACAGTTGGCAATCATCATGGAACTCAGATGAACTGGGACGGTGGCTACATTCCATTTTTCCTAAGGTATCGACGAAAGCATGGTTCAAGGGGTTGGATGTAGGTCGGGACTTCATTCGCGTGATGTCCAGACTTATGTCCAATCACTACACGTTAAACACGCATCTCTTTCGTATAGGGCTTGTAGACAGTAATCACTGCGTTTGTGGCGATGGCTACCATGACATCGAGCATGTTGTTTGGTCGTGTACCGAATACTGTGGTGTTAGGTCTTAGCTTATAGATTCCCTTCGGGCCCGAGGAAAACAACCGAACGTACCCGTTAGAGACATTCTGGGAAGCGGTGATCTCCAGTACATGACACAGCTATACGGGTTTATAAAAAATGCTGGCATTAAAATTTGATTTCTTTTATCTATTTGCTAGAATACAATTTCTGTCACGAACTGAAAGAGAATGATACACCCGGCTGGAGACACTAAAACGAAGACTCGGCATCTTTACGTTTACGCAGACGCCTCAGACCAAAACTGCTCAAATAGAACATCACTGGTTAGCCACGTACAAATGAACACATTCTGTAATATAAAATAGTTAAAAACAAAATTGTAACACCCCTCCTCTCACCTTGAATCCCCACTAGCTCGTAGTCGGCCGCGAAAATAAAAAAAAGGCCTCCCTCTTTTCCCTGCTGATTTAGAATTTAAAAAAAAATTTACTTGGCTCAGTTAAACATAAATTGTATCGTGCCGTGTCAAATAAACTATTTAAAAACTAAAATATATATATATATATATATATATATATATATATATATATATATATATATATATATATATATATATATATATATATATATATATATATATATATATATATATATATATATTTGTACGCTTTTTTATATTATTGAATGTTATTAGTTTTCGCAGTTAAATTAATGTAATTGTAGGAAAATTATGAAACCTACTTGTCAAGGAGAAAAAAAAAGGAATAAAACAAAACTTAAAATAAACCTACGGGAGCTGCGTAGCCGCAAGGTTACAGAGTCTCAGGCTCCCCACCAGTTACCCTTCCTTTACGCTGAAATCTACAAATACCTTTGCGTGACTTCCTCTTAACAAAAAATAAGTCCTTCTTATCAATAAAACTGGCCAGAAGGACGCACGACGAAACTTCTCCAGGGAATTATAATTGGTGATATTTGGCAAGAGGTACGAGTATCGGTATAGTAGAACAGTAAGCGTGTAAGGAAGAGTAGCACATTACACACAAGCACTGATGGACAATAATAATAAGCATGCCACTTCTCAATAGAGGTATTGCTATTAACAGAAGTGCGGGATACAGCAGACACCCGGGCATATCTCACAATAGATCTACGATTCTGGGCGCAGTGAGGAAGCCCATACAGGAAAAAAAAACTTAAAACTATCTTACTGACTATAAAGTGAGCTAATTATTAGAAGTATCTAAAAGTGCGACATTGATGGAATCGTATGAAGAAGGATTAATATCTTGAGCCATATAGTCAAAATATAAAGTCATAAATCTGGATTGAGATTGAAGGTCGACCAACCTCTCGAAATTTTCAATTACTAATGGGTTCATAACTGTGCATCGAATTAGGTAAGAGAGATTCCAAAAACGATGTTTCAACGGAAGAATACCCGCTAGCACTTCAAGACTCATCGTATGGGTCGACTGCATGCAACCCAAGGCAATACACAAACAACGATATTGTATTCTCTCTAATTTTATAATGTGCGTGTTCGCGGCGGAGCGAAAGCAGAAACAGCCGTACTCAAGAACTGACAATATCGTTGTTTGGTATAACCTTAGAAGGTCTCCTGGGTGAGCACCCCACCAAGTTCCGGTAATCGTACGAAGAAAATTAATCCTCTGTTGGCATTTTTGTGTCAGATACCTAATATGACAAGCCCAGGTGCATTTAGAGTCGAACCAGACCCCGAGATATTTAGCGACTAAAACCTGAGAGATCGTTTTACCCGTTAGTAGGAGCTGCAGCTGAGCTGGGTTATGCTTCCTAGAAAAAACGACCAACTCAGTTTTCTCCGGAGAGAATTCGATACCCAGCTTAAGAGCCCATTCAGACAAATTGTCTAAGGTATCTTGCAATGGTCCTTGCAGATCGCTAGCCTCGCTACCAGTAATGGATACACCGCTATCGTCTGCAAGTTGCCTTAGCGTGCATGAATTTGTAAAAATTTTTCAACAGATGCTTTGCACTAGCACATTTTCCTACGAAATGGAAAAATGCCAAAGTCACTCCAATTTTAAAACCCGAAAAGAATCCAGCTGAGGCATCAAGTTATCGACCAATTAGTTTACTTTCCTCTATTAGCAAACTTTTTGAAAGAATAATTCTTAATAGAATGATAACACATATTAATGAGAACTCAATTTTTACAAATGAGCAGTTTGGGTTTCGCCATAGGCATTCCACTACTCATCAGTTACTTAGAGTAACAAATATGATTCGAACTAATAAATCTGAAGGCTATTCGACTGGAGCAGCTCTACTAGATATAGAAAAGGCATTCGACAGTGTTTGGCATAAAGGTTTAATAGCTAAAATGTCGAATTTCAGTTTTCCGCTTTACCTTACAAAAATGATACAAAGTCATTTAACTGACCGCACTCTTCAAGTTAACTATCTAAATGGTAAATCTAATAGATTGCCTGTTAGAGCTGGTGTGCCTCAGGGGAGTATCTTGGGCCCAATCTTATATAACATTTTTACTTCTGATCTTCCTGATTTACCACCAGGTTGTGAGAAATCTCTGTTTTGTGACGATACAAGCATTTCCGCAAAAGGAAAAGCCTTCGTGTTATATGCAGTCGCCTACAAAAAAGTTTAGATATAATTTCTTCATACTTGCAGAAATGGAAGATTTCCTCTAATGCTTCTAAAACACAGTTAATTATTTTTCCTCATAAGCCAAGAGTTTCATTTCTCAAACCCACCCATAACCACGTTATTAAGATGAACGGTGTGGTCTTAAATTGGTCTGATCAAGTTAAATACTTAGGGCTAATTTATGATAAGAATCTTACTTTCAAGGAGCACATTGAAAATATCCAGTCAAAGTGCAATAAGTATATCAAATGTTTATATCCTCTTATCAACAGGAATTCTAGACTTTGTCTCAAGAATAAATTCACAAACAATTTTTTAGGCCAGCAATGTTATACGCAGTTCCCATCTGGACAAGTTTTTGTACAACCAGGAAGAAGACACTTCAAAGGATTCAGAATAAACTATTGAGAATGATTTTGAAGGGTCCTCTCTGGTTTAGCACGAACGAGCTACATAGGCTCACTAATGTAGAAACATTAGAAAATATGTCAAGCCAAATTATCAACAAATTCCGACAAAAATCGTTGCAATCCTCAATTGCAACGATTAGCTCACTTTATAGTCAGTAAGATAGTTTTAAGTTTTTTTTCCTGTATGGGCTTCCTCACTGCGCCCAGAATCGTAGATCTATTGTGAGATATGCCCGGGTATCTGCTGTATCCCGCACTTCTGTCAATAGCAATACCTCTATTGAGAAGTGGCATGCTTATTATTATTGTCCATCAGTGCTTGTGTGTAATGTGCTACTCTTCCTTACACGCTTACTGCTCTACTATACCGATACTCGTACCTCTTGCCAAATATCACCAATTATAATTCCCTGGAGAAGTTTCGTCGTGCGTCCTTCTGGCCAGTTTTATTGATAAGAAGGACTTATTTTTTGTTAAGAGGAAGTCACGCAAAGGTATTTGTAGATTTCAGCGTAAACCTACTTGTCAAGGAGAAAAAAAAAGGAATAAAACAAAACTTAAAATAAACCTACGGGAGCTGCGTAGCCGCAAGGTTACAGAGTCTCAGGCTCCCCACCAGTTACCCTTCCTTTACGCTGAAATCTACAAATACCTTTGCGTGACTTCCTCTTAACAAAAAATAAGTCCTTCTTATCAATAAAACTGGCCAGAAGGACGCACGACGAAACTTCTCCAGGGAATTATAATTGGTGATATTTGGCAAGAGGTACGAGTATCGGTATAGTAGAACAGTAAGCGTGTAAGGAAGAGTAGCACATTACACACAAGCACTGATGGACAATAATAATAAGCATGCCACTTCTCAATAGAGGTATTGCTATTAACAGAAGTGCGGGATACAGCAGACACCCAGGCATATCTCACAATAGATCTACGATTCTGGGCGCAGTGAGGAAGCCCATACAGGAAAAAAAAACTTAAAACTATCTTACTGACTATAAAGTGAGCTAATCGTTGCAATTGAGGATTGCAACGATTTTTGTCGGAATTTGTTGATAATTTGGCTTGACATATTTTCTAATGTTTCTACATTAGTGAGCCTATGTAGCTCGTTCGTGCTAAACCAGAGAGGACGCTTCAAAATCATTCTCAATAGTTTATTCTGAATCCTTTGAAGTGTCTTCTTCCTGGTTGTACAAAAACTTGTCCAGATGGGAACTGCGTATAACATTGCTGGCCTAAAAAATTGTTTGTGAATTTATTCTTGAGACAAAGTCTAGAATTCCTGTTGATAAGAGGATATAAACATTTGATATACTTATTGCACTTTGACTGGATATTTTCAATGTGCTCCTTGAAAGTAAGATTCTTATCATAAATTAGCCCTAAGTATTTAACTTGATCAGACCAATTTAAGACCACACCGTTCATCTTAATAACGTGGTTATGGGTGGGTTTGAGAAATGAAACTCTTGGCTTATGAGGAAAAATAATTAACTGTGTTTTAGAAGCATTAGAGGAAATCTTCCATTTCTGCAAGTATGAAGAAATTATATCTAAACTTTTTTGTAGGCGACTGCATATAACACGAAGGCTTTTTCCTTTTGCGGAAATGCTTGTATCGTCACAAAACAGAGATTTCTCACAACCTGGTGGTAAATCAGGAAGATCAGAAGTAAAAATGTTATATAAGATTGGGCCCAAGATACTCCCCTGAGGCACACCAGCTCTAACAGGCAATCTATTAGATTTACCATTTAGATAGTTAACTTGAAGAGTGCGGTCAGTTAAATGACTTTGTATCATTTTTGTAAGGTAAAGCGGAAAACTGAAATTCGACATTTTAGCTATTAAACCTTTATGCCAAACACTGTCGAATGCCTTTTCTATATCTAGTAGAGCTGCTCCAGTCGAATAGCCTTCAGATTTATTAGTTCGAATCATATTTGTTACTCTAAGTAACTGATGAGTAGTGGAATGCCTATGGCGAAACCCAAACTGCTCATTTGTAAAAATTGAGTTCTCATTAATATGTGTTATCATTCTATTAAGAATTATTCTTTCAAAAAGTTTGCTAATAGAGGAAAGTAAACTAATTGGTCGATAACTTGATGCCTCAGCTGGATTCTTTTCGGGTTTTAAAATTGGAGTGACTTTGGCATTTTCCCATTTCGTAGGAAAATGTGCTAGTGCAAAGCATCTGTTGAAAAATTTTTACAAATTCATGCACGCTAAGGCAACTTGCAGACGATAGCGGTGTATCCATTACTGGTAGCGAGGCTAGCGATCTGCAAGGACCATTGCAAGATACCTTAGACAATTTGTCTGAATGGGCTCTTAAGCTGGGTATCGAATTCTCTCCGGAGAAAACTGAGTTGGTCGTTTTTTCTAGGAAGCATAACCCAGCTCAGCTGCAGCTCCTACTAACGGGTAAAACGATCTCTCAGGTTTTAGTCGCTAAATATCTCGGGGTCTGGTTCGACTCTAAATGCACCTGGGCTTGTCATATTAGGTATCTGACACAAAAATGCCAACAGAGGATTAATTTTCTTCGTACGATTACCGGAACTTGGTGGGGTGCTCACCCAGGAGACCTTCTAAGGTTATACCAAACAACGATATTGTCAGTTCTTGAGTACGGCTGTTTCTGCTTTCGCTCCGCCGCGAACACGCACATTATAAAATTAGAGAGAATACAATATCGTTGTTTGCGTATTGCCTTGGGTTGCATGCAGTCGACCCATACGATGAGTCTTGAAGTGCTAGCGGGTATTCTTCCGTTGAAACATCGTTTTTGGAATCTCTCTTACCTAATTCGATGCACAGTTATGAACCCATTAGTAATTGAAAATTTCGAGAGGTTGGTCGACCTTCAATCTCAATCCAGATTTATGACTTTATATTTTGACTGTATGGCTCAAGATATTAATCCTTCTTCATACGATTCCATCAATGTCGCACTTTTAGATACTTCTAATAATGCTATATTCTTCGACACCACCATGAAACAAGACATTTCTGGTATCCCGGATCAATTGCGACCCCAAGAGATCCCTAAGATTTTTTCGAATAAGTTTAAACATGTTAGTTATGTTAAAAGGTTTTACACTGACGGATCTAATCTAGACGAGTCCACTGGCTTCGGTGTTTTCCACGAAAATTTTACCGCCTCCTACAAACTCGATGCTCCTGCTTCCGTGTACGTCGCAGAACTTGCTGCTATTCAGTACTCTCTTGGAATCATCGAAACCCTACCCATAGACCACTACTTCATCTTCACAGATAGTCTCAGTGCCATTGAGGCTCTGCGATCAATGAAGCCTGTGAAGCACACCCCGTATTTCCTGGGGAAAATACGGCGGTTTTTTAGGGGTTTAACAGATAAAAATTACCGGGTTACCTTAGCGTGGGTCCCTTCTCATTGCTCGATTCCGGGTAACGAAAAGGCTGACTCTTTAGCTAAGGTGGGTGCTTTTGATGGCGATATTTATGAGAGACCAATTGCTTATGATGAATTTTATAGCATTTTGCGTCAGAGAACACTCAACAGTTGGCAATCATCATGGAACTCAGATGAACTGGGACGGTGGCTACATTCCATTTTTCCTAAGGTATCGACGAAAGCATGGTTCAAGGGGTTGGATGTAGGTCGGGACTTCATTCGCGTGATGTCCAGACTTATGTCCAATCACTACACGTTAAACACGCATCTCTTTCGTATAGGGCTTGTAGACAGTAATCACTGCGTTTGTGGCGATGGCTACCATGACATCGAGCATGTTGTTTGGTCGTGTACCGAATACTGTGGTGTTAGGTCTTAGCTTATAGATTCCCTTCGGGCCCGAGGAAAACAACCGAACGTACCCGTTAGAGACATTCTGGGAAGCGGTGATCTCCAGTACATGACACAGCTATACGGGTTTATAAAAAATGCTGGCATTAAAATTTGATTTCTTTTATCTATTTGCTAGAATACAATTTCTGTCACGAACTGAAAGAGAATGATACACCCGGCTGGAGACACTAAAACGAAGACTCGGCATCTTTACGTTTACGCAGACGCCTCAGACCAAAACTGCTCAAATAGAACATCACTGGTTAGCCACGTACAAATGAACACATTCTGTAATATAAAATAGTTAAAAACAAAATTGTAACACCCCTCCTCTCACCTTGAATCCCCACTAGCTCGTAGTCGGCCGCGAAAATAAAAAAAAGGCCTCCCTCTTTTCCCTGCTGATTTAGAATTTAAAAAAAAAATGTACTTGGCTCAGTTAAACATAAATTGTATCGTGCCGTGTCAAATAAACTATTTAAAAACTAATATATATATATATATATATATATATATATATATATATATATATATATATATATATATATATATATATATATATATATATATATATATATATATATATATATATATATATATATATATATATATATATATATATATATATATATATATATATATTTGTACGCTTTTTTATATTATTGAATGTTATTAGTTTTCGCAGTTAAATTAATGTAATTGTAGGAAAATTATGAAACCTACTTGTCAAGGAGAAAAAAAAGGAATAAAACAAAACTTAAAATAAACTTACGGGAGCTGCGTAGCCGCAAGGTTACAGAGTCTCAGGCTCCCCACCAGTTACCCTTCCTTTACGCTGAAATCTACAAATACCTTTGCGTGACTTCCTCTTAACAAAAAATAAGTCCTTCTTATCAATAAAACTGGCCAGAAGGACGCACGACGAAACTTCTCCAGGGAATTATAATTGGTGATATTTGGCAAGAGGTACGAGTATCGGTATAGTAGAACAGTAAGCGTGTAAGGAAGAGTAGCACATTACACACAAGCACTGATGGACAATAATAATAAGCATGCCACTTCTCAATAGAGGTATTGCTATTAACAGAAGTGCGGGATACAGCAGACACCCGGGCATATCTCACAATAGATCTACGATTCTGGGCGCAGTGAGGAAGCCCATACAGGAAAAAAAAACTTAAAACTATCTTACTGACTATAAAGTGAGCTAATCGTTGCAATTGAGGATTGCAACGATTTTTGTCGGAATTTGTTGATAATTTGGCTTGACATATTTTCTAATGTTTCTACATTAGTGAGCCTATGTAGCTCGTTCGTGCTAAACCAGAGAGGACGCTTCAAAATCATTCTCAATAGTTTATTCTGAATCCTTTGAAGTGTCTTCTTCCTGGTTGTACAAAAACTTGTCCAGATGGGAACTGCGTATAACATTGCTGGCCTAAAAAATTGTTTGTGAATTTATTCTTGAGACAAAGTCTAGAATTCCTGTTGATAAGAGGATATAAACATTTGATATACTTATTGCACTTTGACTGGATATTTTCAATGTGCTCCTTGAAAGTAAGATTCTTATCATAAATTAGCCCTAAGTATTTAACTTGATCAGACCAATTTAAGACCACACCGTTCATCTTAATAACGTGGTTATGGGTGGGTTTGAGAAATGAAACTCTTGGCTTATGAGGAAAAATAATTAACTGTGTTTTAGAAGCATTAGAGGAAATCTTCCATTTCTGCAAGTATGAAGAAATTATATCTAAACTTTTTTGTAGGCGACTGCATATAACACGAAGGCTTTTTCCTTTTGCGGAAATGCTTGTATCGTCACAAAACAGAGATTTCTCACAACCTGGTGGTAAATCAGGAAGATCAGAAGTAAAAATGTTATATAAGATTGGGCCCAAGATACTCCCCTGAGGCACACCAGCTCTAACAGGCAATCTATTAGATTTACCATTTAGATAGTTAACTTGAAGAGTGCGGTCAGTTAAATGACTTTGTATCATTTTTGTAAGGTAAAGCGGAAAACTGAAATTCGACATTTTAGCTATTAAACTTTTATGCCAAACACTGTCGAATGCCTTTTCTATATCTAGTAGAGCTGCTCCAGTCGAATAGCCTTCAGATTTATTAGTTCGAATCATATTTGTTACTCTAAGTAACTGATGAGTAGTGGAATGCCTATGGCGAAACCCAAACTGCTCATTTGTAAAAATTGAGTTCTCATTAATATGTGTTATCATTCTATTAAGAATTATTCTTTCAAAAAGTTTGCTAATAGAGGAAAGTAAACTAATTGGTCGATAACTTGATGCCTCAGCTGGATTCTTTTCGGGTTTTAAAATTGGAGTGACTTTGGCATTTTTCCATTTCGTAGGAAAATGTGCTAGTGCAAAGCATCTGTTGAAAAATTTTTACCAAGAAATTTGAAGAGTTTTCGGGAAGTCTTTTGATGAGGATATAGAAAATCCCATCATCTCCTGGTGCTTTAATGTTTTTGAGAATAGTTCCCACCTCATTCAAGTTTGTTTCCAATACCTCTTCAGAAAGAAATTCTTGGGTGGTGATCTGATCATACTTTTGGTTTACTTCATTTTCAATAGGACTTATTACGTTCAAATTGGAGTTATGAACACTCTCAAACTGCTGAGCAAGTTTTTGAGATTTTTGCTCATTCGTTAGAAAAACGCAATCACCATCTTTAAGGGCTGGAATGGGCTTCAAAGGTTTCTTAAGAACCTTCGAAAGCTTCCAGAAAGGTTTTGAAAAAGGTTTTAGTTGTTCAACTTCTCTCATGAAATTCTCATTTCGCAAGAGAGTGAATCTATGTTTAATTTCCTTTTGTAATTCTTGAAAAATAATTTTCAAAGCAGGATCACGAGATCTTTAGTATTGACGACTCCGTATGTTCTTCAAACGTATGAGAAGTTGAAGTTCACTGTCAATAATTGGTGCATTAAATTTCACTCGAGCTTTAGGAACTGATAGATTCCGGGCATTGAGTATTAAGCTGCTAAAATTATCTAATCCTCTGTCAATGTCAGCACTATTTTGTAAAATAATATCATCATTCGAATTTTCTTCGATCGTAGAACGATATCTATCCCAATTAGTCTTGTGATAATTTAACACAGATCTAGTGGGATTTAAAATAGTTTCATGGGAAATAGTAAATGTTATGGGAAGATGATCAGAATCAAAGTCAGCATGAGTTAATAAATCACTGCATGAATGACTTTGATTTGTTAGTACCAAATCAATTGTAGATGGATTCCTAATAGAAGAATACCATGTAGGACCATTTGGAAATAAAACTGAATAAAATCCAGCCGAGCAATCATTAAACAATATTTTTCCATTGGAATTGTGTTGGGCATTATTCCAAGATCGATGTTTCGCATTAAAATCACCGATGATTAAAAATTTAGATTTATTTCTTGTGAGTTTTTGCAAATCTCCCTTGAAATAATTTTTTCGCTCACCAGTGCATTGAAAAGGCAAATACACTGCGGCTATAAATAAAATGCCTATACTTGTTTCAATTTCAATTCCCAAACTCTCGATAACTTTGGTTTCAAGATGGGGTAAAACACGATGTTTTATTCGACGGTGGATAACTATTGCAACTCGACCACCGGCAACATCAATTCTTTCAAACCTATGAACCATGTAATTTGGGTTCTTTTTGCCTTTCTCCTAGAAAGGTATAGCAATCACTAGCAAAACCGAGAGTATAAAAGTGCTCCAAAGGGCCGAATGGCATATATCACTCGACTCAGCTCGACGAGCTGAGCATTTTCTGTATGTGTGTGTGTGTGTGTGTGTATGTGCAGATTTTAATTGGATTTTTAGTTTAGAGGTTATGTTTAAAAATGTGAAAATCACGAAACAACAATGTCTCAGAAACTACACAACCGATTTGAACAAATATTTGATCTTAAAAGAACGGGCTACCTAAAAAACCCTTAACTTTTGAATTTTATGAAGATTGAACATGTGGTTCAAAAGTTATGAAAAGAAACGTGTTCTGAAGACTGTTTAATCTCACTCATGTTTCTCAGAGATGGCTGGACCGATTTTCATAAAATCAGTGTCAAATGGAAGGTCTAGTTGCCCCATAAGACCCTATTGATTTGTTTTGCAATCGGACTATTACTTTGCCTGTTATGTTTAAAAATGTGAAATCCAGCTATGCAAAGGAACATATTCCGAAGACTACTTGGACTCACTCACTTTTCTCAGAGATGGCCGACCCGATTTCCACAAAATTAGTGTCAAATGAATGATCTAGCTGCCTCAGAAGACCCTATTGAATTTTACTGTAATCGAACTGTAACTTCATTTGTAATGTACCGACTGGTGAAAATCACGAAACTTCATTATCTCAGAAACTACACAACCGATTTGATCAATATAATTATCAGATGAGCGGGCTAGTTAAGGGTTAACTGATGAATTATGATTGAACACGTGGTTTCAAAGTTTCGCTGCCCCATACGTTCCCATTTCATTTGATTATAATTCAACTTAAGCCACCGTTATGTATTAAATTGTTAATAAAACAACGAAAGTCTATTATTTCAAAGATTACATGACTTATTTGAACATAACTAGTGTCATACGAACGAGTCATCTCTCAAACTTACAAATAACAAACTTCATAACAATTTGATATGTGGCTCAAAAGTTGAGCATGAGCATGAGCATGATTGACCGCCCGCGGTTGCTACTCCGTTATTGCCAGATCAGCTGTAATTACACAGAGAACCAACAGATGAGTCCTTCTTATCAATAAAACTGGCCAGAAGGACGCACGACGAAACTTCTCCAGGGAATTATAATTGGTGATATTTGGCAAGAGGTACGAGTATCGGTATAGTAGAACAGTAAGCGTGTAAGGAAGAGTAGCACATTACACACAAGCACTGATGGACAATAATAATAAGCATGCCACTTCTCAATAGAGGTATTGCTATTAACAGAAGTGCGGGATACAGCAGACACCCGGGCATATCTCACAATAGATCTACGATTCTGGACGCAGTGAGGAAGCCCATACAGGAAAAAAAAACTTAAAACTATCTTATTGACTATAAAGTGAGCTAATCGTTGCAATTGAGGATTGCAACGATTTTTGTCGGAATTTGTTGATAATTTGGCTTGACATATTTTCTAATGTTTCTACATTAGTGAGCCTATGTAGCTCGTTCGTGCTAAACCAGAGCGGACGCTTCAAAATCATTCTCAATAGTTTATTCTGAATCCTTTGAAGTGTCTTCTTCCTGGTTGTACAAAAACTTGTCCAGATGGGAACTGCGTATAACATTGCTGGCCTAAAAAATTGTTTGTGAATTTATTCTTGAGACAAAGTCTAGAATTCCTGTTGATAAGAAGATATAAACATTTGATATACTTATTGCACTTTGACTGGATATTTTCAATGTGCTCCTTGAAAGTAAGATTCTTATAATTCAACTTAAGCCACCGTTATGTATTAAATTGTTAATAAAACAACGAAAGTCTATTATTTCAAAGATTACATGACTTATTTGAACATAACTAGTGTCATACGAACGAGTCATCTCTCAAACTTACAAATAACAAACTTCATAACAATTTGATATGTGGCTCAAAAGTTGAGCATGAGCATGAGCATGATTGACCGCCCGCGGTTGCTACTCCGTTATTGCCAGATCAGCTGTAATTACACAGAGAACCAACAGATGATGCTTGGGACCAACATGCATCCTCAATGTGTAAAAACTGGTGACCTTAATCTTTGTATTAGGCAATACCAGCGCCGGCCGCATCCGAATGCAGGTCAAAGAAGGAATTTGTATAGGAAAATGTTGACGTGATACTCGCTTATTGGAAGCCGAGAACACCTCTGCACTTCCACGAGAAATCACTGGGATGTTGGAGAAAGGGCAAGGTACACAGCAGGGTTCGTTTTGGTAAACGATGCGCTGGTTTCGAGTGTCGGGTTCTTTAGAACAAGTATCGCGCGAACAAGTTCATTATATCCGCCACGATATTCATAATGCGATTCGAACTTGATCAGTTTGACAATGTAACACCGCAACAATAAATCGTACGCGAGAATACTAGACCTTTGATCAAATTGGTACAACTTCAAATGATATGGTATCTCCTCGTAAGGTGATCCTCTTTTCCTCTTTACACCGAAATCAAGGGCGCGTTGTTGATTTATCTTTAGATAATTCGACCTCATGAATGTATCGAGGCGGAGTCTAGGGGTTCGTTCAACCGGACATTTTTACCTAACAAATCGACCAACGACGTTTCTCGTATACACTTTGTCTGCTCTAAAAAAAACGATACGATCCCGCGAAAAACACACCTGAAAAACAGAATATAACAATGATGCGCGCTTATTACGAAAACGAACCCTGAGTATATTTCTTGCCAAACGGTCCGCGATGTAGCCTTTGCTACTCGTAGCCATCAGCTATTTGTCAATCCCGAGTACTTTCGAAGAAACGGCCGGCCGACGCGATTCTTTAGAGGGTATACATTGTGTTTTCGTTAATCGCGATATTTATCGACCGGACGAAATCTTCGGTTAAACAGTCACAGTGAGACATGAACAAGTATCTGGGTATAGCCCTCGAAATCACTATATTCTAAAAACGTTCATATAAGTAAAATGCTCCCGAGCCGGAAACGCAGTTTTAATCGAAGCACTATGCACGACCGCTCTATTCCCTCCTACCGACGCAGAAACTCGGGGACACGACTTTTCACGCCGATTCTATCTTAGTTGTCGATGCGAATGTTGCCTATTGAATAAAAAAAAAATTGGCATAGTTTTATGCATGCAAAGCCTTAATAATTCAAAAATGCAAATTTCCATATTGACCAATATATGGTCTTAAGTTTGTTAACAAAATGCCGACCTATTCATGTTTGGAACATTGTATACAAAGCATAAACAGCCCAAAAGCTAGAAAAATCGGAAAAGTGAAGCATAAGATTTCATGTATTATCATTGCACCATACTCCCAGCTTCCATAAACCACACCATTGCTCTCGAGGTGAGAACATGTTTGCTAATAAAACCCTACTTGAAGCCTGACCGTGCAAAACCGTGATAGATGACGGATTCAAAGTATACTATGCGTCATATTGGCTCATTACTAAGTTGAGCTACCCATTACCTTATAATGGGTGTGATACTTTTGGAAAGATAGAAAAATGGCAAAGCTTGGTGCATCTAAAACATTTAGTGCAAACATCAGGTGTAGATGTACATACTAATCAAAAGTCTTGAAATTATTGACAGGACCAAACCAATCATGATTATTTCAGGCTGACTAAATAATCCTCGAAAGTCAAACTCGACTCCATTGAATTTTCTATTACCTGTCATGCGAGAGTCAGTGCGTTTAAAAATTCATGGCACACGACACATCAGTAAATACAACTTAATTAATCTATTCTACCATAAATTCTAATAAACAACACTATTACACAAAACCACACGAAAAAAGTCTCCAGAAAAACATCTTAACTGCACTCTGTTTTCTATTTGGACAATCGAAACTGTAACAGTTAAACATTCATAACGGCCACAATCAAAACGGCACGCTACGTCGTTCCTCAAACTGGCAACTACGTTGTATCCGGTGGATCATCACATGATGTAAACCATATTCGAACGCGGACCAATTAGGAAAAAAAAAATAAAATTCCAAAAGCGAATCGTGTATGTCGTATCGAGCCCGTTGATAAGTTAACCTACCTCACTTGACGATTCTCATTGCTTTTACTTGTGGGAGAAAAAAAGTAAAACATTTCAAGACTCATCGCGCAAACAAAAAAAAAACCTACTCGCAGCCGAAAAGCTACCACACCTCGTGCACCCAACAGATCACACATTCACGCTTCTGCCAAAGTCCAAAGCCCGCTAAAAGCCACTACACACATAGCCTTACATTCATGAAATGTTTGATACAAAAAACATATACTCATCTGTTTTAGTTTGGTTATGCCTATGCCAGCGAAACAAACGCCGACTAGCACAGCGCAACGCTATTCTCTCCGCTCTCCAGGAAGTGCCGTTCTCTTCGTTCACACCACCATATGCACTCCATTTTCGCACGTTAATAATGAACCGCTTGTTAGCGCGACGCACGAAGTAGGCACCCACACTCACGCAACCTAACTGGCCTAACAATTCTCAATTTGATTTCGTGGATAAATTATAACTTCCACGTATAGAACACAGTGTTTTTCACAAAACCTCCACTTTTCTCACTTAAACAAAGCATCACAGATCACAACTGTACACTTTTTAGCAAGTTTGGCCCCTCATTTCACTTATAAATCAATAACTTTAACGGATTGCTTTCGGGGCACGTATTATCGGTTAGTCGTGTTCAATTTGATATGTGGCTCAAAAGTTATGGAAAAAAAGAAATTCAAAGACTATTTAAAACTATACCTGCTTTGATCGATATATGTGGCCTCAACATAATTTAAATGTGGTATCGTACTTTTTCAACGTTCCAAATTCATTGATTCCTTGCAAAGTGATTGGTTTTATCGAAATGACAATATCCTCAACTTTTGGCTTCTGTACATCGCCTTAATTCTGAATATATTCATATTGGGTGGTATTCTGTCATTTTCAGCAGACTTTCTGGCATCAATCTGACACCGGAAATACCCATATTGGGAGGTATTTTTGGTTATTTTCCAGAAACTAAAAGAGGTCGTCTTTAAATTCAAAATGGTGTCCAGGGTCAATGTTTGGATTCTATGCATCATCACGTTTACGGAAATATCCATATTGAGTATTATTCGGTCATTTCCGACTGTTGCCTATAAGTTGCCATTTAGCAATTCAAAATGGTGCATGAGGTCAATTGTTAGCTTTTTGCATCATTCTGGTTCCAGAGATACTCATATTGGATAGTATTTGTTTATTTTAGGCTGTTTTTCACAAACCGGTAGTCGCCATCTTGGACTTCAAAATTGTATTTAGGATACTGGTTAAAGAAAAACTCATATTGGATGATATTTTGTCACTTTGAACTGTTTTTCAGAAGCCGAAAGTCGTCATTTTGGACTTTAAAATTGCCTGTGAAATCAATTTCTGTCATCTGGGCGTAATTCTGGTTCCAAAAACATTCATATTGAATGGTCATTGGTCATCTGCACTTCCACGAGAAATCACTGGGATGTTGGAGAAAGGGCAAGGTACACAGCAGGGTTCGTTTTTGTAAACGATGCGCTGGTTTCGAGTGTCGGGTTCTTTAGAACAAGTATCGCGCGAACAAGTTCATTATATCCGCCACGATATTCATAATGCGATTCGAACTTATTCAGTTTGACAATGTAACACCGCAACAATAAATCGTACGCGAGAATACTAGACCTTTGATCAAATTGGTACAACTTCAAATGATATGGTATCTCCTCGTAAGGTGATCCTCTTCTCCTCTTTACAACGAAATCAAGGGCGCGTTGTTGATTTATCTTTAGATAATTCGACCTCATGAATGTATCGAGGCGGAGTCTAGGGGTTCGTTCAACCGGACATTTCTACCTAACAAATCGACCAACGACGTTTCTCGTATACACTTTGTCTGCTCTAAAAAAAACGATACGATCCCGCGAAAAACACACCTGAAAAACAGAATATAACAATGATGCGCGCTTATTACGAAAACGAACCATGAGTATATTTCTTGCCAAACGGTCCGCGATGTAGCCTTTGCTACTCGTAGCCATCAGCTATTTGTCAATCCCGAGTACTTTCGAAGAAACGGCCGGCCGACGCGATTCTTTAGAGGGTATACATTGTGTTTTCGTTAATCGCGATATTTATCGACCGGACGAAATCTTCGGTTAAACAGTCACAGTGAGACATGAACAAGTATCTGGGTATAGCCCTCGAAATCACTATATTCTAAAAACGTTCATATAAGTAAAATGCTCCCGAGCCGGAAACGCAGTTTTAATCGAAGCACTATGCACGACCGCTCTATTCCCTCCTACCGACGCAGAAACTCGGGGACACGACTTTTCACGCCGATTCTATCTTAGTTGTCGATGCGAATGTTGCCTATTAAATAAAAAAAAAATTGGCATAGTTTTATGCATGCAAAGCCTTAATAATTTAAAAATGCAAATTTCCATATTGACCAATATATGGTCTTAAGTTTGTTAACAAAATGCCGACCTATTCATGTTTGGAACATTGTATACGAAGCATAAACAGCCCAAAAGCTAGAAAAATCGGAAAAGTGAAGCATAAGATTTCATGTATTATCATTGCACCATACTCCCAGCTTCCATAAACCACACCATTGCTCTCGAGGTGAGAACATGTTTGCTAATAAAACCCTACTTGAAGCCTGACCGTGTAAAACCGTGATAGATGACGGATTCAAAGTATACTATGCGTCATATTGGCTCATTACTAAGTTGAGCTACCCATTACCTTATAATGGGTGTGATACTTTTGGAAAGATAGAAAAATGGCAAAGCTTGGTGCATCTAAAACATTTAGTGCAAACATCAGGTGTAGATGTACATACTAATCAAAAGTCTTGAAATTATTGACAGGACCAAACCAATCATGATTATTTCAGGCTGACTAAATAATCCTCGAAAGTCAAATTCGACTCCATTGAATTTTTTATTACCTGTCATGCGAGAGTCAGTGCGTTTAAAAATTCATGGCACACGACACATCAGTAAATACAACTTAATTAATCTATTCTACCATAAATTCTAATAAACAACACTATTACACAAAACCACACGAAAAAAGTCTCCAGAAAAACATCTTAATTGCACTCTGTTTTCTATTTGGACAATCGAAACTGTAACAGTTAAACATTCATAACGGCCACAATCAAAACGGCACGCTAGGTCGTTCCTCAAACTGGCAACTACGTTGTATCCGGTGGATCATCACATGATGTAAACCATATTCGAACGCGGACCAATTAGGAAAAAAAAATAAAATTCCAAAAGCGAATCGTGTATGTCGTATCGAGCCCGTTGATAAGTTAACCTACCTCACCTGACGATTCTCATTGCTTTTACTTGTGGGAGAAAAAAAGTAAAACATTTCAAGACTCATCGCGCAAACAAAAAAAAAAACCTACTCGCAGCCGAAAAGCTACCACACCTCGTGCACCCAACAGATCACACATTCACGCTTCTGCCAAAGTCCGAAGCCCGCTAAAAGCCACTACACACATAGCCTTACATTCATGAAATGTTTGATACAAAAAACATATACTCATCTGTTTTAGTTTGGTTATGCCTATGCCAGCGAAACAAACGCCGACTAGCACAGCGCAACGCTATTCTCTCCGCTCTCCAGGAAGTGCCGTTCTCTTCGTTCACACCACCATATGCACTCCATTATCGCACGTTAATAATGAACCGCTTTTTAGCGCGACGCACGAAGTAGGCACCCACACTCACGCAACCTAACTGGCCTAACAATTCTCAATTTGATTTCGTGGATAAATTATAACTTCCACGCATAGAACACAGTGTTTTTCACAATACCTCCACTTTTCTCACTTAAACAAAGCATCACAGATCACAACTGTACACTTTTTAGCAAGTTTGGCCCCTCATTTCACTTATAAACCAAAAACTTTAACGGATTGCGAGTCGTGTTCAATTTGATATGTGGCTCAAAAGTTATGGAAAAAAAGAAATTCAAAGACTATTTAAAACTATACCTGCTTTGATCGATATATGTGGCCTCAACATAATTTAAATGTGGTATCGTACTTTTTTAACGTTCCAAATTCATTGATTCCTTGCAAGGTGATTGGTTTTATCGAAACGACAATATCCTCAACTTTTGGCTTCTGTACATCGCCTTAATTCTGAATATATTCATATTGGGTGGTATTCTGTCATTTTCAGCAGACTTTCTGGCATCAATCTGACACCGGAAATACCCATATTGGGAGGTATTTTTGGTTATTTTCCAGAAACTAAAAGAGGTCGTCTTTAAATTCAAAATGGTGTCCAGGGTCAATGTTTGGATTCTATGCATCATCACGTTTACGGAAATATCCATATTGAGTATTATTCGGTCATTTCCGACTGTTGCCTATAAGTTGCCATTTAGCAATTCAAAATGGTGCATGAGGTCAATTGTTAGCTTTTTGCATCATTCTGGTTCCAGAGATACTCATATTGGATAGTATTTGTTTATTTTAGGCTGTTTTTCACAAACCGGTAGTCGCCATCTTGGACTTCAAAATTGTATTTAGGATACTGGTTAAAGAAAAACTCATATTGGATGATATTTTGTCACTTTGAACTGTTTTTCAGAAGCCGAAAGTCGTCATTTTGGACTTTAAATTTGCCTGTGAAATCAATTTCTGTCATCTGGGCGTAATTCTGGTTCCAAAAACATTCATATTGAATGGTATTTGGTCATTTCTGGCTGTTTGCCAGACACCGGAAGTCACCATCTTAAAATTTAAGATTGTGTCTGTGATCAATTTTAAGCTTCTGTGCATCTTTCTGGTTCCAGAAATACTAATATTTAATGGGAATCGTCCATTTCAGGCTGTTTTCCAGAAACCGGAAGTTGCCATCTTACAATTCAAAATGTTGTCTGAAGTCGATTTGGGGCTCCAGTGCATCATTACGGTTCCGGAAATTCCCATATTTGGTGGTATTTGGTCATTTGCCGCTGTTTTTCCGACACCGGAAGTCGCCATTTTGGATTTCATAATGGCATTTGGAGACAATTTCTGGATTTTGAACGGCATACTGGTTAAAAAAAACTAATATTGGGTGGTATTTGGTCATTTTCAGCTGTTTTCAGAAACCGGAAGTCGCCATCTTAGAATTTAAAATGCTATCTGTGGTCGATTTTAGCTCCTGTGTATTATTCTAGATCCAGATATTATTATATTGGGTGGAAATCGGCCATTTTTGGCTGTTTTCCAGAAACCGGAAGTTGCCATCTTACAATCCAAAATGTTGTCTGAGGTCGATTATGGAACATATTTGTTACCACTAAAAACATTCACCTGCCAATATGGTTCCATTTATTTGATTAGTTCGCGAGATGTGCAGAAATTTGTGAAGAAACATGTACTTCCAGAAGAGGGAGGGGCGTAAACCATTATGGACATGTTTGTTACCTCTAAAAACATTCACATACCAAATTTGGTTGTATTTTCTTGATTGGTTCTTGAGCTGTGCGAAATTTGTGTTTCATTTTCATGGATCCCTCCCTTATAGAAGAGGGAGTCGGGTGTCAAACCATTATGTACATATTTGTTACCACTAAAAACATTTACCTGCCAAATTTTGTTCCATTTGGTTGATTAGTTCTCGAGATGTGCACAAATTTGCGTTTCATCCAACTATTATGGACATATTTGTTACCCTTTAAAACATCCAAATGCCAAGTTCGGTTCATTTGCTTGATTTGTTCTTGAGTTGTGCAGAAATTTATGTTTCATTTGTATGGGACTCCTCCCTTCCAGAAGAGGGAGGGGTCTCAAACTATCATAGGAACCTTTATCGGCACCAAAAACCCCTACATACAAATTTTCACGTCGATCGGTAGTTTTCGGGCCTATATGGATCAGACAGACTTGACTGCATTTTTATATGTAAAGATTACAACATCAATATTTTAGAACCTAAAGAGTGAATATACATTTATTGGATTGAAGCGGTCATGTAAACCTATTTTTACAAATAAAAAATTGAATGAGAAAGGCTGGGTCTGACCGCTAGGTGGATTAATTTAGGGTTTTTAGTTTAATATTTTGCTTTAAAAGCGTTTCAGTCACAACTGCAATATGCACATCGTGGACTGTTAAAAAATTGAAAATTTCATCCTCTTTCGCTTTTAAAGAGCGAGCATTCCAATTTAGAAAATTTACAGCATTATTTAAAATCATTGCTGAATTTAAATTTTATAACAATATTAGTTGTAAATTTCATACCTACTTGAACAGCCTCATACATCGAGTTACAGTTCAACAAAGCGGACATTGACTGTAGAATGGATTGTTGTAGGTAATTGGAGTTAGACTACCTAAATCAATACTGGCTGACTTTTCAGCACCAAACACGAATGGTTTGTTACTGTTTGAATTTAAAATATTACCTGTAAGGACACTGGCATATGAACAGCCTGGTGGTGCCTGAACAGGATTTTTTGTCTGAAATTTGTTAGCTGAATTTAAATTATTACCTACAGACACACCTGGTAATGAAAGTGCTGGTGATGCCTGAAAAGTATTGAAAGTCTTTTGTAAACCCACATTGACAACAGGTTGCTTAGAATTCCTACGTTGTCTGGAAGCAATAATTTTTGACCTTACAGGACAATTAAAGAAATTAGATTTGTGATTTCCCCCACAATTTACACATTTGAAACTATTAGTGGTCTCTTTCACGGGGCAGATATCATTCGTGTGATTAGTGTCACCACAATGGCAGTTGGCAGTTTCGAGTTCCATGACCATAGGCTTAACAATTCCGACATTGAGTAAGATTATGGATTTCTCCATGTCTCTTGAAATTTTCCCACTTTATTCGCACGTTAAATAAAACACGTGTTTTTTCCAAACATTTCAAATTATTTACTTTGGTACGATCAAAATGTACTAAGTAATTTTCCTGATGTATTCCAGTTTGATTAATTTTGGCATTTGCCTTTCGTTTCGTCAAAATTACTTGGTTGGGGCAAAACCAAGTGATTCTGACAAACATTCTTTGATTTCCTCAATAGTTTGGTCATTTGAAAGACCTTTCAAAACAGCCTTAAACGGTCTCTCGTTTTTGGCATCAAAAGAATAAAATTTATACATCTTTTCAGTCAAATACTGTAAAAGATGTTTATGGCCATCAAGAGATTCGGCCAAAATACGAATTTCGCCTTGGCGGCCAATTTGAAAATTAACTTTCACATCCGACAGAAATGATGAAAGTTCTGATCGAAATGCTTTTAAATTTACTACAAATACCACAATAGGTGGAACTTTAACCTTCTTCATAACGGGTTTATGCTCAGTATGAGAAGTTTGGATTTCTTGATCCCCAACGGAAGAAAGAATATCATACCTGTTAGTCGAAATTTCAGTGTCACTTGGAGGAGATGCCTCACGTTTCCTTGAAGCCGCATCAAAGCGAGCTTTTTTATTTTTTCCAGGCATAACTGGAAAACTTCACTACACTTTCACTCCACTATAGAATTTAAGTAGAAATATCTCAAACCAAATTTACTCACTAAACACTCGTTAACGTTAAAAAACAAATTTATTACTTTGCGTTTCAACATGTAGTCTTTTAAAAAGATTGCCTGTTGAAAGCGAGAAGCAAAATTTCAATATCTCTCGGTAGTCTAAGACTTAGCCTCGAGCTGTCGGTACAATGCGACCGTACTGTAGGGCAGTTCAAGTCGATCTGACGGTTTATTTCTTGATCGTGGTGCTTTAATTTCACTAACAGTTAGAGCAGCATTGTGACTTGTGGTTGTATTTGTGGCGAGTGGCGTTTGTACATGCATGCTTGAGGTGGCAATAGGACTGAATGATCGTTGCAGGGTGTCTTGCTGAGGAGTTTGATTGCGTGTTTGTTTTTGTGTTTGTGAGGTTGTTTGTGTCTGTGTCGTGTGTGTGTTCTTCGGATTCGTTTGCGGTCGCGGTGGCTGTGGAACTAGAGAATTACTATCAGTCTTACCTGAACTTTGATGCAGCATCGTGTGATGCCGATGACCACATATTTTGCAAAAGTTCTAGTGCAGAGCTTAGATACGTGTTCTCGTGATAAGCAGTTGAAGCATAGCCGGGCGTTTTTTACTGCGTTTCTTCTGTCCGCTACCTTCATCGTCTTAAATTTCGTGCACTGAAATCCCTGATGTCTCTCATCACTACAGAATGGACAGGCTGTTGGTGTACCTGTGTAGCTGCTCACAACTCGCTGCGGTTTTCGCGATTCAATTGATTGAAATTGTCTTGGTGCTACCGATTGTAATACAATGCAATGGTTTTTTAGGAATTCCAGCATGTCAGTGTACCTTGAGTCGTTACGCGATCGATGTTCAGTTTCCCACAAACGCAGAGTAGTGTTGTCCAGTTTGCTAGCCAGCAGGTGAGCCAAAATCGTGCTCCATGATGCAGTGTCCTCTCCTAGTTTGCTCAGCATTTTCAGATGCTTGTCGAATTCACTAATGACGTTGTTCAGTGATTCGAAGTTTTCCTTTTTCATTTGATCTACCGCTAACAGGGCGTCGAGATGAGATTTGACCAATAATTTCTTATTTTCGTATCGCGATTCCAATGCTCTCCAGACTATCGAATAGTTGTTCGCTGTCAATTCAATCGATCCTATTTCTTGTAGCGCTTCTCCGGACAACGACGTGCGAAGATAGGTAAATTTGTCCACATCGGAAAGTTGCGCATTGTCTGCTATCAGGTTCTTGAATGTGTCTCTGAACGTCATCCAATCGCGCAAGTTTCCACTAAACGTTGGTAGTTTTAGCTCTGGTAGTTTAACGCGCATCATAGAAGCAGGGAAGTGATGCTGATTCACGTTCGGGGTGGGAACAATGTTGGCGGAATTCACTGCGTCTCGTGAAAGAAGATCTGCCAAGGACTGTTTCAACAAGAAATATTCACTCACGAAGTTTTTCAGGTGCATTCGATTTTCCCGCTCCCGTGTTTCTTTATTCGCCGCCATTCTGCTGAGATGTGCCTCTTCCGACTCATCGGGATCTACGAACTCCTCTCCAGCATCGGTATCTTCTAGAAGCAGCTCTATTCGCGTCCGAATTTCACAGTACAAATCATAAACCTCAGCTAACTTTTTTATACGAATCTGTAAAGAACTCTTATCTCAATGTATTTAACTCCCTCCGTAATTTTGAACGAATCCCTTCATGGTGTCCATTACATTGTGTAGTTGTCGCTCCTGCCTTGTTAATTTGCGCAGCTCGCTATTAGACTAATTGCACCTTTTATTCTCACTATGCTATTTTCACTGTCCCACAGCTTGACCGACCGAATAATTTTACGAATTGTTAGCTTTTTGCATCATTCTGGTTCCAGAGATACTCATATTGGATAGTATTTGTTTATTTTAGGCTGTTTTTCACAAACCGGTAGTCGCCATCTTGGACTTCAAAATTGTATTTAGGATACTGGTTAAAGAAAAACTCATATTGGATGATATTTTGTCACTTTGAACTGTTTTTCAGAAGCCGAAAGTCGTCATTTTGGACTTTAAATTTGCCTGTGAAATCAATTTCTGTCATCTGGGCGTAATTCTGGTTCCAAAAACATTTATATTGAATGGTATTTGGTCATTTCCGGCTGTTTGCCAGACACCGGAAGTCACCATCTTAAAATTTAAGATTGTGTCTGTGATCAATTTTAAGCTTCTGTGCATCTTTCTGGTTCCAGAAATACTAATATTTAATGGGAATCGTCCATTTCAGGCTGTTTTCCAGAAACCGGAAGTTGCCATCTTACAATTCAAAATGTTGTCTGAAGTCGATTTGGGGCTCCAGTGCATCATTACGGTTCCGGAAATTCCCATATTTGGTGGTATTTGGTCATTTGCCGCTGTTTTTCCGACACCGGAAGTCGCCATTTTGGATTTCATAATGGCATTTGGAGACAATTTCTGGATTTTGAACGGCATACTGGTTAAAAAAAACTAATATTGGGTGGTATTTGGTCATTTTCAGCTGTTTTCAGAAACCGGAAGTCGCCATCTTAGAATTTAAAATGCTATCTGTGGTCGATTTTAGCTCCTGTGTATTATTCTAGATCCAGATATTATTATATTGGGTGGAAATCGGCCATTTTTGGCTGTTTTCCAGAAACCGGAAGTTGCCATCTTACAATCCAAAATGTTGTCTGAGGTCGATTATGGAACATATTTGTTACCACTAAAAACATTCACCTGCCAATATGGTTCCATTTATTTGATTAGTTCGCGAGATGTGCAGAAATTTGTGAAGAAACATGTACTTCCAGAAGAGGGAGGGGCGTAAACCATTATGGACATGTTTGTTACCTCTAAAAACATTCACATACCAAATTTGGTTGTATTTTCTTGATTGGTTCTTGAGCTGTGCGAAATTTGTGTTTCATTTTCATGGATCCCTCCCTTATAGAAGAGGGAGTCGGGTGTCAAACCATTATGTACATATTTGTTACCACTAAAAACATTTACCTGCCAAATTTTGTTCCATTTGGTTGATTAGTTCTCGAGATGTGCACAAATTTGCGTTTCATCCAACTATTATGGACATATTTGTTACCCTTTAAAACATCCAAATGCCAAGTTCGGTTCATTTGCTTGATTTGTTCTTGAGTTGTGCAGAAATTTATGTTTCATTTGTATGGGACTCCTCCCTTCCAGAAGAGGGAGGGGTCTCAAACTATCATAGGAACCTTTATCGGCACCAAAAACCCCTACATACAAATTTTCACGTCGATCGGTAGTTTTCGGGCCTATATGGATCAGACAGACTTGACTGCATTTTTATATGTAAAGATTACAACATCAATATTTTAGAACCTAAAGAGTGAATATACATTTATTGGATTGAAGCGGTCATGTAAACCTATTTTTACAAATAAAAAATTGAATGAGAAAGGCTGGGTCTGACCGCTAGGTGGATTAATTTAGGGTTTTTAGTTTAATATTTTGCTTTAAAAGCGTTTCAGTCACAACTGCAATATGCACATCGTGGACTGTTAAAAAATTGAAAATTTCATCCTCTTTCGCTTTTAAAGAGCGAGCATTCCAATTTAGAAAAATTACAGCATTATTTAAAATCATTGCTGAATTTAAATTTTATAACAATATTAGTTGTAAATTTCATACCTACTTGAACAGCCTCATACATCGAGTTACAGTTCAACAAAGCGGACATTAACTGTAGAATGGATTGTTGTAGGTAATTGGAGTTAGACTACCTAAATCAATACTGGCTGACTTTTCAGCACCAAACACGAATGGTTTGTTACTGTTTGAATTTAAAATATTACCTGTAAGGACACTGGCATATGAACAGCCTGGTGGTGCCTGAACAGGATTTTTTGTCTGAAATTTGTTAGCTGAATTTAAATTATTACCTACAGACACACCTGGTAATGAAAGTGCTGGTGATGCCTGAAAAGTATTGAAAGTCTTTTGTAAACCCACATTGACAACAGGTTGCTTAGAATTCCTACGTTGTCTGGAAGCAATAATTTTTGACCTTACAGGACAATTAAAGAAATTAGATTTGTGATTTCCCCCACAATTTACACATTTGAAACTATTAGTGGTCTCTTTCACGGGGCAGATATCATTCGTGTGATTAGTGTCACCACAATGGCAGTTGGCAGTTTCGAGTTCCATGACCATAGGCTTAACAATTCCGACATTGAGTAAGATTATGGATTTCTCCATGTCTCTTGAAATTTTCCCACTTTATTCGCACGTTAAATAAAACACGTGTTTTTTCCAAACATTTCAAATTATTTACTTTGGTACGATCAAAATGTACTAAGTAATTTTCCTGATGTATTCCAGTTTGATTAATTTTGGCATTTGCCTTTCGTTTCGTCAAAATTACTTGGTTGGGGCAAAACCAAGTGATTCTGACAAACATTCTTTGATTTCCTCAATAGTTTGGTCATTTGAAAGACCTTTCAAAACAGCCTTAAACGGTCTCTCGTTTTTGGCATCAAAAGAATAAAATTTATACATCTTTTCAGTCAAATACTGTAAAAGATGTTTATGGCCATCAAGAGATTCGGCCAAAATACGAATTTCGCCTTGGCGGCCAATTTGAAAATTAACTTTCACATCCGACAGAAATGATGAAAGTTCTGATCGAAATGCTTTTAAATTTACTACAAATACCACAATAGGTGGAACTTTAACCTTCTTCATAACGGGTTTATGCTCAGTATGAGAAGTTTGGATTTCTTGATCCCCAACGGAAGAAAGAATATCATACCTGTTAGTCGAAATTTCAGTGTCACTTGGAGGAGATGCCTCACGTTTCCTTGAAGCCGCATCAAAGCGAGCTTTTTTATTTTTTCCAGGCATAACTGGAAAACTTCACTACACTTTCACTCCACTATAGAATTTAAGTAGAAATATCTCAAACCAAATTTACTCACTAAACACTCGTTAACGTTAAAAAACAAATTTATTACTTTGCGTTTCAACATGTAGTCTTTTAAAAAGATTGCCTGTTGAAAGCGAGAAGCAAAATTTCAATATCTCTCGGTAGTCTAAGACTTAGCCTCGAGCTGTCGGTAAAATGCGACCGTACTGTAGGGCAGTTCAAGTCGATCTGACGGTTTATTTCTTGATCGTGGTGCTTTAATTTCACTAACAGTTAGAGCAGCATTGTGACTTGTGGTTGTATTTGTGGCGAGTGGCGTTTGTACATGCATGCTTGAGGTGGCAATAGGACTGAATGATCGTTGCAGGGTGTCTTGCTGAGGAGTTTGATTGCGTGTTTGTTTTTGTGTTTGTGAGGTTGTTTGTGTCTGTGTCGTGTGTGTGTTCTTCGGATTCGTTTGCGGTCGCGGTGGCTGTGGAACTAGAGAATTACTATCAGTCTTACCTGAACATTGATGCAGCATCGTGTGATGCCGATGACCACATATTTTGCAAAAGTTCTAGTGCAGAGCTTAGATACGTGTTCTCGTGATAAGCAGTTGAAGCATAGCCGGGCGTTTTTTACTGCGTTTCTTCTGTCCGCTACCTTCATCGTCTTAAATTTCGTGCACTGAAATCCCTGATGTCTCTCATCACTACAGAATGGACAGGCTGTTGGTGTACCTGTGTAGCTGCTCACAACTCGCTGCGGTTTTCGCGATTCAATTGATTGAAATTGTCTTGGTGCTACCGATTGTAATACAATGCAATGGTTTTTTAGGAATTCCAGCATGTCAGTGTACCTTGAGTCGTTACGCGATCGATGTTCAGTTTCCCACAAACGCAGAGTAGTGTTGTCCAGTTTGCTAGCCAGCAGGTGAGCCAAAATCGTGCTCCATGATGCAGTGTCCTCTCCTAGTTTGCTCAGCATTTGCAGATGCTTGTCGAATTCACTAATGACGTTGTTCAGTGATTCGAAGTTTTCCTTTTTCATTTGATCTACCGCTAACAGGGCGTCGAGATGAGATTTGACCAATAATTTCTTATTTTCGTATCGCGATTCCAATGCTCTCCAGACTATCGAATAGTTGTTCGCTGTCAATTCAATCGATCCTATTTCTTGTAGCGCTTCTCCGGACAACGACGTGCGAAGATAGGTAAATTTGTCCACATCGGAAAGTTGCGCATTGTCTGCTATCAGGTTCTTGAATGTGTCTCTGAACGTCATCCAATCGCGCAAGTTTCCACTAAACGTTGGTAGTTTTAGCTCTGGTAGTTTAACGCGCATCATAGAAGCAGGGAAGTGATGCTGATTCACGTTCGGGGTGGGAACAATGTTGGCGGAATTCACTGCGTCTCGTGAAAGAAGATCTGCCAAGGACTGTTTCAACAAGAAATATTCACTCACGAAGTTTTTCAGGTGCATTCGATTTTCCCGCTCCCGTGTTTCTTTATTCGCCGCCATTCTGCTGAGATGTGCCTCTTCCGACTCATCGGGATCTACGAACTCCTCTCCAGCATCGGTATCTTCTAGAAGCAGCTCTATTCGCGTCCGAATTTCACAGTACAAATCATAAACCTCAGCTAACTTTTTTATACGAATCTGTAAAGAACTCTTATCTCAATGTATTCAACTCCCTCCGTAATTTTGAACGAATCCCTTCATGGTGTCCATTACATTGTGTAGTTGTCGCTCCTGCCTTGTTAATTTGCGCAGCTCGCTATTAGACATATTGCACCTTTTATTCTCACTATGCTATTTTCACTGTCCCACAGCTTGACCGACCGAATAATTTTACGAAACCGAAAGAAATGTCAGAACCCACCGACCTACAGACGGGCACTTTGTAGTGGAAATTTAACGTAATATATTGCCAACAAACTTCAACCTCAACTCAGTGGACAAAACCCTTTCTTTCCAGTTTAATATCAAACTATGGAGTAAGTTGCTTAGCTTTATAGTTTCGACTCTTGGCCACATGCATAGTTGCCAATTTGCAATGAAGGATTACTGATCATGCATTCAGCTTGCCACGTTTACTCATCTGTTCCTTTCAATGTAGGCATACGTGCAGACGATGACAAATGTTCCTCTAAATTCTTCTATCAAATCGCTGCGCTGCATGCAACCAACCACGTTGGAACGGATGAAAAGATTCCCCGACGAACTAACGCAATTGCGGATTCACGCCACATGAACAACTCACTTCATTAAAGATTGTATGTCCACCGGGGTAATCCGGCTCGCAGGACCATTAAATGTTCGTTCTTCTTCGATAAAAGTCACTGATCACAATTCTTTTAGCAAGAAAAAGTTTTAGTTTTATGAAACACAATTTTCCAACTTAACTAAATTTATTGAAAAACTAAAGGTACACAACGAATGAACATCGCGATCGCCATGAACCATTTATTGGCGCTGAACAAGCAAGAAGAGACAGAGTGCCAGATTCATGCCGTATTTATAGGAAGTCTGTTATCGAGAGAATTCATCTACTCTGCTATCACTGATAGTGCTCTGGTATTAGTGTATCGTGAATAATATTTTACACTCTATTGATCGATGAAGCTAACGCCAATTACAGAGTGGGTCTGCTGGACAAAAAATTAAATAATTATAAACAAATGGTAATGCGCTAATGTCTAAAAGTGGTAGTCAAATTATATCTTATATTGAGTAAAAAGTCTCAGAAATCGATTGGTAGCTATCTAATCTAGGTAAAATGTCAGCAACATATCGTTTTATGATGTCCCGGCTTATGTCCAATCACTATAGATTTGACGCGCATCTCCGTCGTGTTGGGCTCGGGGAGAGTGGTATCTGTGCCTGTGGTGAAGGTTATCACGACATAGAACACGTTGTTTATTTGTTTATTTGTTTATTTTTGTATAAAATTCATCTGACTGATAGTCTTAATGAACTAGTATAAAACTAATATATGATGTTAAAAACTTATACGTGTTAGCTTCTTCTTCAATTTAAACGAAGGTTCACCAAATTCAAAATATTCCTCCACTCGATTAAACATACTAATGCATGAGGCAATGGGTTCATTGCGACCGAAGTTCGTGCGATGATAACGGTTTGTCAATAGTGATGCAGGTCGTAAGGCTCTATGTGGTGCACGGAAATTCAACAACGAAAGCAGTTTGGGAGAATCTACTTCACCATTTAGCAGCTTTGCCACAAACAACACCTGTTGCATCTTGCGGCGACGTTCCAAAGTATCTAGGTTGAGCAAGCAGCAGCGGTCTGAGTACGGGGGCAGATTGTCGGGTTGTCGCCAAGGCAGGTCCCGAAGAGCCAAACGTATGAATCTTCGCTGCACACGTTCTATACGTAGATTCCAATGGAGCTGGTGCGGCATCCAAACAAGGTTTGCGTTTTCGAGGACAGGACGGACAAGAGCACAATACAGTAATCCTAGCTGACGGGTAGCTTTCGAAATAGCTATCGCACGATGACGATCAAAAGTCAGTTTAGGATCGAGAGTCACGCCAAGATCCTTTACGTATTCAACTCTATTCAGTGTTTGACCCTCTATTTGGTAGCTGAACAATATGAATGTGAATGAAAAGTGAATGAAATGTGATGAAAAGTCATTACTTCGCATTTAGCAATGCTGATTGTCAAACAGTTTTATTTACACCAATACGCGAACGAATTTAACATATCCTGTAGACGTCGACAATCCTCGATGGAACGAATATTCAAAAATATTTTAAGATCGTCAGCATAAATCAGCCTACAACCAACTCCAAGTGCAGCAGCAGCGTCATTGAAAAATAAAATAAACAACAGTGGTCCCAAATTGCTACCTTGAGGTACACCCGATTTATTGGTGAAAGGAGGCGATAATTGTGATCCCAGTTTTACTCGCATAACTCTATCGCACAAATATGTGCCTAGCCATTTTACGAACTGTCGCGAAGCACAGTTAGCAACAAGCAACAATGTTATCGCAATTTCACCAGACGAGTTGAGATCATTCCGGAAACCACAACAATCTTTCCCAGACCACCCAAACGATATCTACAGGAAATGCAACATAAGCATAACACCATCGTCTAGCTATCAGCAATGCATACAAACACCCCCTTTGTTCTAGACGGAGCTGACCACAGCGCGAGGTTTCTTCGTAGGTTAAGAGTCAATTGTAAATCAGTTCTTTCTAAGCACCAAATAAAGAAGGAGCTCAGCTCCGATAAAAAATATATTTTTTCGACTTTCCCTTAAAGGAAGTCTTAACTGGCGCCCGAATAGGGACCCTAGTGTGAAAATAAGTTCAAAAGTGTTAAAGTGTCGAAACCAAAAAGAAGTATCACAACGTTAGAGTGAAGTGAACATCTTGTACCATCAAACACCGGATAGTGAAACTGTAAGAGGATCTCACATCCGCACTTTGAGCGAAACCTATCCCAATCGCAGAAGCAGCCGTACGAATCGGTCCCCAAGTATCCGGAACAGCTAACCACTCGTCCCGGCAAAAAAGGAATCTACCGACCGTACCGAGAAGGAAGGAAGTCACCTATCGGTCCCAACTCGACCTGGTTTCAATTGCAACCCGGCAATTGGTCGAGCTGAGGTAATAGGACTCGATAACAATCTGAGCAGGCGCTCAAGAAGATCTCCAGATTTTCCCTGTAAGAAGGACCGAAAACGGAGTCTACGTGTCCCGCAATCCCGTGGCATACCCACAGGATGCTCAGGCTAGTACTGTAAGTAATAAACCTTTTCTTAAAAATAAAAAAACAAGCAGTAAAAATAAAGTGAAAGTGAAAAAGTGAAAGTAAATTTATATATAAGAATATTAAGCGATAGTAACCAAGTGTAAAAAAAGCCTTAAACAAACTGGAATAATTGAACGAATTGTTCAAGAAATTAAATATAAAAATAAAAATGGCTCAGAATCCCATTGTAGACGATATCCTAAGCCGACTCGCAGCTCTCGAAACGGCAAATATCCCTCCAGCGTCACCTGACTACAGCGATCCACCGCTAATATTCACTCGTCCCGATGGATCCGCGGTAAACCCAGAATCTTTTGAGAAGATTCCAGATTTAGTAAAGGACTTACCATTTTTCACTGGTGAGCCAGGGGAATTAAACAATTGGCTCTGTGATGTTGACAGTTTGGTTAAGCTATACCAAACCAACACATCGCATAGTATAGAACAGCAAAATAGATTTCACATGGTCTGCAAAACAATACGCAGAAAAATCAAAGGTGAGGCAAACGATGCGCTGGTAGCCTCCAATGTTAGCATCAACTGGAATGTCATAAAAAAAACACTTCTCACATATTATGGCGAAAAACGAGACTTAGAGACATTAGACTACTAACTGATGAGCGTGCAACAAAAGAACGATTCACTGGAAACGTATTTCGACAAGGTAAACCGATTACTATCCCTAATCGCCAATGAGGTTAAAACGGACGACAGATTTACACACCCAGAGGCATCAAAGGCTCTGATTGAAACATACAATAAGAAAGCTATAGATGCCTTCATTAGAGGTCTCGACGGAGATGTCTATCAATTTATTCGCAATTACGAAACGACATCTCTGGCAGCAGCCTACAGCTACTGTATTGCATTTCAGAATGTAGAATGCAGAAAAATGTTAACCAGACCTAGGCATCATGAAATGGCAACACCACCCAGAAATTTGATTCCGCTCGCTCCACCTAGGATACCACCTAGAATGGCACCGAGACGAGACCCTGTACCATTCAGACCAGTACAAGTATTTCCCAACCACAATTTTAGACCACAACCAATTTTCCAGAATAACAGACCACCTCCACACTTCAATAACTTTAGGCAACCCCTACAACAACACATGAACCAACCGCCTAGAGTCCCTCAAAGAAATCCATTTAGACCCCCACCAGAACCTATGGAAGTTGATCAGTCAATTAGAACAAACCAAGTTAATTATGGTAATCGACCCCAACAACCAAACCCATCAAAACGTCCGAGACTTTTTAACACAGTAACCGGAAAATACGAAGACCCACCAGTTGAAATCGAGAACGACGAAAGAGCAGACTACTGCCCATCAGAAGATGAAGAATATTATCCCGAAGAATCCAGTACTTACCAACGCTACATGAGACAAGTCGAAAACCAAGAACGCGATCTTCCTGAAGAGGACATAGAAAACAATGCCGAGCTCAATTTTTTAGGATAAAATCCACCCTACCATACTTTCTTTATTATGGCAAAGCCAACAAACCACTCAAAATTTTAATCGATACAGGTTCAAACAAAAATTTCATTCATCCAAAACACACTAATATTTCACACAATGTGAAACAAACATTCCATGTATCCTCAGTGGGCGGGGATTTAAAAATAGAGAAATATTCAAGAGAAAAGTTATTTTTACCTTATTCAGACGCCTTAATCAAATTCTTCCACCTAAAGGAACTAAAATCCTTTGACGCAGTAATAGGACACGACACCCTGAAGGAACTCAAAGCAGTCATAGACACTTCAAATTAAAGATTAATTTTGGAAAATCAATTTGTAATCCCTTTACTTCAATACAAACTACAAGAAGTAAACAAGATCAACATCCGCGATAGTCACCTGGACGAATACCAGAGAGATGAACTCAACAAAATACTTAAGAAATTTCAAGATTTATTTCAACCTCCAGACGAAAAATTACCCTTTACTACCAGAGTAAAAGCAGACATTAAAACAACAGACGAAAACGCAGTATACAGCAAAACTTACCCATATCCCCAGCATTAAAATCAAAGGTCAACAAACAAGTGGAAAAATTACTTCATGACGGTATATTCAGACCTTCCCATTCACCGTATAATTCTCCCGTGTGGATCGTCCCAAAAAAATTGGACGCTTCTAACGAAAAGAAGTACCGAATGGTGATAGATTACAGGAAAATAAATTCGAAAACAATAAGCGACAGGTACCCTATCCCGGACACATCTGCAGTTTTGGCTAACTTAGGAGCAAACAAATATTTCACGACATTGGATCTGGCCTCAGGCTTTCACCAAATACCAGTGTCAGAAAAAGACATCGAAAAAACAGCGTTCTCAGTCAATAACGGGAAGTACGAATTTATTCGCCTACCGTTTGGATTAAAGAACGCTCCTTCTATTTTTCAAAGAGTGATGGATGATGTTCTCAGAGAACACATCGGAAAAATTTGTCACGTATACATAGATGACATTATAATTTGTAGCAAAACATTTGAAGAACATCTGAAAAATCTCGAAATAATCCTCCAAACATTACGAAAAGCCAATTTCAAAATCCAACCAGACAAATCAGAATTCTTGAAAACAGAAGTCGAGTTCCTAGGATTCATTGTATCAGAAGACGGACTAAAGCCTAACATGAAAAAAGTGGAATGTATCCGGAAGTACCCGGAACCCAAAAACCTCAAGGATTTGAGAGCCTTTCTCGGACTCTCTGGCTATTACAGACGTTTTGTAAGGGATTACGCTAAACTCGCGAAACCCCTTACAAAGCTTTTAAGAGGGGAGGATGGCCACCGCCAAATTCCGAAGAATCAATCAAAAAACCATGCAATCAAACTGGACGAAGAAGCAATCAACTCATTTAATACACTTAAAGATATATTATCATCTAACGACGTCTTAACCTTTCCAGATTTTGAGAAGCCTTTTATCCTCACCACAGACGCATCAGAAATCGCACTGGGAGCAGTTCTGTCTCAACAATTTCCAGATGGAGAGCGACCAATAACTTTTATTTCTCGAACTCTTTCCAGCACAGAAGAAAACTATGCAACCAACGAGAGAGAGATGCTTGGTGTCGTGTGGGCACTCCACAACTTAAGGAACTTCATATACGGAGCAAAATTAAAAATCTATACAGATCATCTCCCACTCACATTCACATTATCACCTAAAAACAAAAATGCTAAGCTGAAACGTTGGAAGGCATTTTTTGAGGAACACGATTACGAAATGTTCTATAAAGCCGGAAAGTCCAACGTGGTGGCTGATGCACTATCCAGAATCCAAATTAACTCATTAACCGTAACCCAACATTCAGCAGAAGACGACGACAGCTCGTACATACCCTCCACAGAGGCCCCAATTTATGTGTTCCGCAACCAGCTGATTTTTCAGATCGGACCGAATTCATCATATGAATTTAATGTTCCTTTTGAAAAATTCACCAGACATATATTTGTGGAACAACAATTCACTGTCGATTTTCTAAAAGACAAATTGCTAAGATTTCTAAATCCCGGAGTCCTGAACGGTATATTTACAGACGAACCAACTATGGGAACCATCCAAGAAATTTATAAAACCCACTTTAATCCTAAAATAACTAGAGCAAGATTCTCGCAATTAAGAGTCGAAGATCTTGAGGACGAAGAACGCCAACTTGACGAGATAAAAAACATTCACAACTTTGCGCATCGTAACGCAAAAGAGAATTCACTACAACTCGTTAAACGATTCTTCTTCCCTGGGATGCATAAACTCATCCAAAATTATGTTAAAACTTGCGAAATCTGCAGAACAGAAAAATATGAGAGACAACCACAAAAATTCATACCGGTTAAAACACCCATTCCCCAATATCCCGGAGAAATAGTTCACATAGATATATTTTTGTACAACGCGAATAACCTTTTCATATCGTCATTGTATAAATTCTCAAAATACCTAAAAATGCGACCCATCAAATCCAAAGCCATCTCAGACATAAAAGACGTTCTCTTACAACTTCTTTACGATTGGGACTTGCCTGCCCATATCGTTATTGACAATGAGAGCTCATTCGTATCAAATGTTGTAGAGCAAATGATTCTAAATTTGGGGGTACAAATTTTCAAAACCCCAGTTAATAGATCGGAAACAAATGGCCAAGTAGAAAGATGCCATTCTACAATTCGAGAAATAGCTAGGTGCACTAAAGCACTAAATCCAGATATGCCCGTGAAAGTACTCATTCAAGAGGCAACACACAAATATAATAACACCATACATTCCTTCACAAAAAATACTCCAAAAAACTTTTATATAGGTGAAAGTAGGAACAACGCAACATACGAGGAGATAGCCACAATTCGAAACAAAAATAACGAAAAAATATTACAACTTTATAAAAACAAAGACGAGAAAATAATACCAAAGCTCTATCAGCCATACACTATTGACTCTTATGCATATGAGAAAACGTGCTCTAATAACAAAAGAAAAAGTAGATATAACATAGTCAAAATAAAAGAGAATCACAGCACATATATTATAGATTCAAATAACAGAAAAATACACAAATGTAACCTAAGGAAGGATCCACATTAACAATCCTCTTAATATCTTTTCAGACTCGCCCTCTGCGTGTCTAATATGCAGGCATCCATACAAATTCACGACTTGACAAATAATCCTCTGGCCATTATACCACTTGGAAAAGCAAGAATAAAGATAGGACACATACGTATTATCCATCCAATCGACTTGATACAAATCGGAAAAACTATATCTAACGTCAATCGCGACATTCAAAACAATCCTTCCACTAACCCGTTATACGAATTAATACAGATAAAAAACTATAAATTGTATGAAACATTCACAAAAATCAAACCTCTGACAAGAAGACCAAAAAGATGGGATACTATCGGAACAGCATGGAAATGGATCGCCGGAAGCCCGGATGCCGAGGACCTTTGAATGATCAACTCATCTTTAAACTCCCTCATCTTTCAAAATAACAAGCAAATCTTAATCAACGAAGCCATGGACAAGAGAATTCAAGAAATAACCGATATCACCAACGAAGTACTAAGGATCGAAAATGAAAGAACGAAGAATCATTCATTAGAAATTAATCAACTGATAGTCCTCTCGAATCTAGACTCTCTCCAAAACCAAGTGGAAACATTAGAAGAAGCAATACTGATGGCTAAACACGGAATCCCGAGTAGCAAATTACTATCCATGAAGGACTTCACAAAAATAGCCACATTCCTGCAATTTCACGAAATAGAAATGAATACATTCGAGGAATTATTGTCACAATCACAAGCTCAAGTGATGTTAAACAATACTCACATCCTCTACATACTAAAGGTACCACAAATATCTACAGTATCTTTTGAATATGATTACATAGATTCCATAATAAGATCTAACAAACGAATAGCACTCAACAGAAATTACATCGTTAGGAACATCACGCACGTATACGAGATGAGCCAACCATGTGAAGATCAAAATAAGTATTTTCTCTGCGAGATGTCACAACTCGAACACGCCGACGATTGCATACACAGATTGACCACGGAAAGATATTCCAATTGCACCTTTGAAAAGGTATACTCAGGAGGACTTGTGAAACGAATAAACGACGGAGCAGTTTTAATTAACGACGCAGTCGTAGAAGTCTCATCAAATTGCACCAATCTCAGCCAAACGCTAAACGGATCGTTTCTAATTCAGTTTGCCGACTGCAATCTTCATATCAACGGAGAACTATACTCAAACCCCGAAACCACTATACCTGGTCGAGTTTATTTCCCAACAACAGGACTATTAGCCAATGAGATAAAAACGATAGACGTACCACCAGCCGAATACCTTCAAAACCTGACCATTTAACACAGAGATAAGTTACAGCCACTCAACTTACAAAATCATTCCATAAATTGGAAGCTCAATCTTTTTGGTTCCCTCGGCCTATCAACAATATTTCTTATTGCAAGCATAATAGCAATATTTTGCTACTTTTCCAGACATGCCTATAAGAGTGACATCACAGTCCAATTCGACAAAGCAGATGAGGTCATCACAATAGAAAAACCAGAGCCGTCATCTCCAATAACCAAACACACGCCACTTATCACCGAGACGGAGGGACTATCAGAAGAAAGAAAAGAAGAACTCCAGGCATTCTTCGACACACCAACGCCACTACGCCCCATCCATTCGTGAACTTTGAGGACAAAGTCATTTAAGAAGGGAGGAGTTAGCAACAAGCAACAACGTTATCGCAATTTTACCAGACGAGTTGAGATCATTCCGGAAACCACAACAATCTTTCCCAGACCACCCAAACGATATCTACAGGAAATGCAACATAAGCATAACACCATCGTCTAGCTATCAGCAATGCATACAAACACCCCCTTTGTTCTAGACGGAGCTGACCACAGCGCGAGGTTTCTTCGTAGGTTAAGAGTCAATTGTAAATCAGTTCTTACTAAGCACCAAATAAAGAAGGAGCTCAGCTCCGATAAAAAATATATTTTTTCGACTTTCCCTTAAAGGAAGTCTTAACTGCACCCATTCGCAGGATTTTGTCCAACAGTATTCGATGATTAATACGGTCGAAGGCAGCTCTCAGATCCGTATATATCACGTCCACCTGTGCTTTACATTCCAGTTCATTAATACAACTAGAGGTGAAGTCTAGAAGATTCGTAGTCACTGAGCGGCCAGTCATGAAACCATGCTGGTCAGAGGAAATGTAGTGTCTAGTGCTACGTAGAATAGCTGCACTTACGACTAATTCAAAAAGTTTGGAGCCAGCAGATAAACTAGTAATGCCACGGTAATTTTTGACGTTGCTGTGATCACCATTTTTGAAAACTGGAAACATGATAGAAGTTTTCCACACCTCCGGGAATTTTCCTGACGTGAAGGACTTGTTAAAGATGCAGCATAGTGGCTTAGCAAGCAAAACGGCACAGCGGCAAAAAATGACAGCCGGAATCCCATCTGGTCCAGCGGAATTAGACGTTTTTAATTTTTTTGCTGCAGCCATTATCATTTCTGGAGTAATTTCGAAAACATCTAGATCAACACAATTGGCCGGAACATTCTGAACAGCGTTCTCAACGGTTTGTGCAGTAACAGGATCGGAAGCGAAGACCGACGAAAAGAACGTAGCAAACAACTTACAAGCATTTTGCTTGTAAGTATTAGTACTGGTATTTTGTTTGAACAGTTCGCCATTTACGGTGTTTACGCTGATATGTGTTTCGAAGTCGTTTCAAGCGCCGTAGCATGCTGGTGCCCCATGCAGGTGCGGAGGGGGGGCTTCACGAAAGGTAAAGTTTTGGTTAACCATGAGCGAATAGCATCGCAAAAGCGCAAAGTCATAATGTCAACCGATTCTGACTCAAACAAACTAGTCCAATCAATGCTCGAAAGATATGCGGAAAGGGCATCGAAATCGATCTTGCGGTAATTCTATTCCTGTCTTGACGGTGAGACATACATTGGAGTGGAAGCTGGACAGTTGGAAACAGGCAGCGTAATTATTAGAGGAGGATGATGTGAATCAGGTTGAATCAGCGGCATTTCACATCTATCAACCAAAATGTTGCTACCACTAGTGCAGAAAACAAAATCCAACACTCTGCCAAGATAATTACGCTGCAAGTTAGCCTGATATAGGTCAAGAAAGTCCATCCCATCAATCAATGTTGCATTACTTGCAGAGAGCTGGGCAGGATTAGTATGCTGTATCACACCGTTGCATATGTCCCAGGCGATTCGAGGCTGATTATAGTCGCCGCAAACAACTACCGTGCTATCAGGACAACTATCGTCACAAAATTCACGAACAGAAGCAACATGTGCATCGATGACAGATGCATCGTTACTTTTGTCCGGTGGTATATATACGGCGCACAGTAATATTTTCTTAGAACGAATAGTCGCTCGAACGCATACCTGCTCTAAATGCCTTCCGTGTGCGGGTACAAAGAGAGTACATGGGAATTGTTTGTCCACAGCAATCAAAACACCTCCGAAAGAACGTTTCTCACTATTCATGGCGCTTCTGTAGCACCGAAAAACACTGTATGAGTTCCCAAAAAGCTGGAGCGAATGGATCGGTCGTCTGAGCCGGTTTCGGTGAGAATGATGACATCGTACATGCTGTCTTCAGCGTAAAGAAAAAACTCGTCGATTTTCGTTCGCAGTCCCCGCACATTCTGATAGTTGATCCAGATGTTGCACGTATCATGGCGGCGATCAGAAATGCTAAAACTTGTAGGATGGTCAGGTACCGATAGTTCAGAAATTAAATCATACATGCCTGAAGCAGCAGGCTGGAAGCCTCCTTCCCGCACTCCGACCACAGGATCGGGACGATGACGATGTTGAAGATCTGCACAATGCGCGACTATGGCGGGGGGTCAGAGGCTTCCATAGTGCCTGTTAAAGGGTGTCCCGAGTCCAAAGCATCAGCAACAGGAACATTAATTGGCAGCCACTCATCTTGGTCGAAAGTCTCGTAAACAGTAAATTTTAGTTGTCCTAGTCCGTTGTCGGTTGAATCATTCACATTAATTGCAGAGCAGGCGAGTTCCCAAATTAATTTTTTGGCAGGTCAACAAATTCTCTAAACAGCATACCAGTGGGCCATGAAGCAGGGTCCAGTGCAACATTTTTCAAATTTGGATCCAAGCCGATTTTGTATGACACATAAGAAAAGTTTGATGTATCAATTCCCTTACGCACAAGCCGAACGGCAGCAACAGGCTCAGTGGTATGCAAACAGCGTGAGACGATTTTTTGTATGTCACTGTCGGTAAGCTTTGGATTCAGTCCCGATAGATACAGCCAAAACCGATTCTGTGCAGCGACAGGCACAATCGAAGATACCGATAAATCACTCAGATCAATGTTATTTTCACCACGATCGGCTTCGATTTGAATAGGCTCAGTACGACGACGTTTTGAATTTTTTATTGGCCATACAGGCGTAGTAGACAAAGTAGAAGGTGTACCAAGCAAGGGATTCTCATTTGTCGGTTTGCGGGGCAAATTATCGATTTTTCAAATCAAAACGACATCGAAGAGCTTCTGAACCTGTGCTGGTAAGTCGGCGATAGACTGTGGCTGTGTGGATTCGTTTGGTTGTAAATCTGTGACATAGTCGCGAACAGATCGACCGTTCAAAACTTCTCGGCAGGTTGGACAAATAAACATTATTTTGCCTTGCACGAAAAATTCTTTGCAAACGCGACTTGATACCACAGCATTGTTGGTTGATATAGAAACATGTTTCACAAAAACCGCAACGGATGGGCTCCAAATCATTTATGACAAGTTTACACTCTCCGCACAGTTTCTTCTCCATTCTCTTTCGGTTCAGCAAACGGTAGCAGTACTTGACGAATGTTGTTGTCGCAAAAAAACAACAATAGCAGCCGAAACAGAGATAAGATTTATCTGTTAGCGAGGATAAATTGGTGATTTTATTAAACTCCACGATGTCCGACTTTTGAAATAGTTGCAATTCACTGCACTGCACACGATTTAAATGCGATATAAGCGATTATACTGAATAATAAAAAACACGTTATTCCCGAGACGAAAATTCGTTGTTGTTTACACAAACTTAACGAAACAGAAAACGACTGTGAGCTGTGAGCGGGTCTGGCACTACTCCGGACAATCTAGTCCGGAGGATGTGCGACGACCCGGACATCTGGAACGCGGTCTGTGCGGCCGCCTCTCAGAATTTTCTGGAGCTGCAACGTGTGTGGCGGGTCAATATCTCCCCTAGTCTCATCCCCACACCCTGAGTTCTCTTCTCAGGTGTCTGTTTGCAGATTTCCCCGCCACCTTAAAAAAGGCAAGGTAAACAAAATTCAGTTCCCCAATCAAAACAAACTTCAAAACATAATTCTCCCAAGCCCCGCTGTACCAGCAAATTTTTCTACTCCTTTGCATACCCGTTTTACATATGCACAGGTAGCAAGTAGTTCGAACATTAGTTCACCTAATGTTGGTAGTTCGAAAATGACCGTTAACATGGGATGAAATTTTGAAATTGGAATGCTTTTTAATTTTTTAACAGTAAATAATGTGCACATTACAATTATTACTGAAACATTTTTGAAACCTAACATCAAATTAAAATATGATCCCAATTACCTGATAGGATTCAGGGTTCCGGCGGTGGAGTTGCAATTGTCATTCATCGTCGAATCGAACATCGTGCTCTTCCCCATCTTGAGACGAAAGCTATTGAAACTTTGGGAATTGAAGTACAAACTGTACCTGGGATTCTATTTATGGCCTTAGCATCTTTACCATTCCAATGCACACGCGAGCACAAAAATTATTTTAAAAGTGATTTACAAAAACTTACCGGAAACCGTTCAAAATTTTTTATAATTGGCGATTTTAACGCTAAACATCGATCATGGAATAATTCTCAGAGTAATTCCAATAGCAAAATTTTATTCAATGATTGTTCCTCAGGATACTATTCTATTTTGTCTCCGAATAGTCCTTCATGCTTTTCTTCTGTAAGTCATGTTTGTAGTGAATTGATCACACATGCTGATTTTGATTCTGACCAACTTCCAATAACTTTTTCTATACCACATTAATCAGTTTTAAACCCTATGAGCTCTGTTTTGCCTTTCTCCTAGAAAGGTATAGCAATCACTGGAAAAACCAAAGGTATAAAAGTGATCCCAATGGCCGAATGTCATATACCACTCGACCTCTTTCGACGAACTGCATTTTCTGTATGTATGTATGTATGTATGTATGTATGTGTGTATGTGTGTGTGTGTGTATGTGCAACTTTTTTTTCTCGCTCACTTTTCTCAGAGATGGCTGGACCGATTTTCATAAAATTAATTGCAAATGAAAGATCTAGTTGCGTCATAGGTTGCTATTGAATTTCATTGTAATCGGATTTTTAGTTTATGAATGTGAAAATCACGAAACATCAATATCTCAGAAACCACATAACCGATTTCAATAAAACTGGTTTCAAATGATCGGGCTGTCTCCAAAACCCTTAACTTTTAAATTTCGTTATGATTGAACATATGGTTCAAAAGTTATGTAAAGAAAAGTTATCCTGAGGTTGTTTAAACTCACTCATTTTTCTCAGAGATGACTGAACCGATTTTCACAAAATTAGTGTCAAATGAAGGTCTAGTTGCCCCATAAGTTGCTATTGAATTTCATTGTAATCGGATTCTAACTTTCTCCGTTGTTGATGTGCGTGGGTGTGTCCGTGTGTATGTGCACTTTTTTTCGCACTCATTTTTCTCAGTGATGGTCTGACCGATTCTTTCTGTTCTAGGTTGCTATTGAATTTCATTGTAATCAAACTTTCATTTTTGGCGCTGCATCAGAATGTGAAAATCGCTCTCATATCTCAGAAGCTATGAACATAGTTGAATTCAAATTTATGGGCTTTTAAACCCTTAAACAATGAATTTCATGATGTTTGAACATGTGGTTTGAAAGTTATAGAAAGAAACGTAACCCGCAGACTGTTTTAAACTATAGCTACGATCAAAATATGTGGCCTCAACATCATTTAAATTTGATATTGTACTATTTCAATGTTTGCGGCCTTGCTCAGGATTGAAGTTGAAATAAAAAGTCATTTCTATCATTTCACTTTTTGCCTTTCTCCTATTGCCTTTCTCCTAGAAAGGTATAGCAATCACTGTAAAAACTAAAGGTATAAAAGTGCTCAAAAGGGCCGAATGTCGTATATCACTCGACTCAGTTCGACGAGCTGAGCATTTTCTGTATGTGTGTGTATGTGTGTGTGTAACGCTCTCCCAATCTCACTCGATTTTCTCAGAGATGGCTAAACCGATTTCAATGAAATTAATTCCAAATGAAATAGTGGTATAGTTACCCTATAAGACCCTATTGAATTTTATTGTAATCTGATTTCTAGTTTAGATGTTATGTATCAAAATGTAAAAATAACGAAACATCAATATCTCAGAAACTACACAACCGATTTAAACAAAATTGGTTTCATATGAACGGGCTACCTAAAAAACCCTTAACTTTTGAATTTTATGAAGATTGAACATGTGGTTCAGAAGTTATGGAAAGAAACGTGTTCTGGAGACTATTTAATCTCACTCATGTTTCTCAGATGGCTGGACCGATTTTCATAAAATCAGCGTCATATGGAAGGTCTTGTTGCCCCATTAGACCCTATTGATTTTTTTTGCAAACGGATTATTACTTTGCCTGTTATGTTTAAAAATGTAAAATTCAGCTTTGAAAAGAAACATATTCCGAAGACTACTTGGACTCACTCACTTTTCTCAGAGATGGTTGAACCGATTTCCACAAAATTAGTGTCAAATGAAAGGTCTAGCTGCCTCATAACACCCTATTGAATTAGGCTGTAATTGGATTGTAATTTCGTCTGTAATGTATCGAAATGTGAAAATCACGAAACTTCATTATCTCAGAAACTACACAACCGATTTGAACAATATTGATATCAGATGAACGGGCTAGTTAAGGGTTAACTGATGAATTATGATTGAACACGTGGTTTCAAAGTTTGGCTGCCCTATACGTTCCCTTTTCATTTTATTGTAATCAAACTTAACGAAAGTCTATTATCTCAAGTATTACACGACTTATTTGAACATAACTAGTGTCATACAAACGAGTCATCTCTCAAACGTACAAATAACAAACTTCATAACAATTTGATATGCTGTTCAAAAGTTTTGGAAAGAAAAGAAATTCAAAGAATATTCAACACTATACCTGCTTTGATCAATATATGAGCCGTTGCGGAACAGAGTGACTAAAGACCATTTTTTTCGAAAATGAATTTTTTGCATTAACCGCATCTACTCAAGAGGCTGAAGTTGGGAGATTAAGAAAATTTCGGAAAATCAAATTTTTAAGCTGATTTATTCCGTGTTGAAAATTCGTCCGAAACAGAATGGCCGTTTTGTTTCGGAACAGAGTGGTCTATGTACATAAATGAATGTAATACTATCATGTAACACGTAACATGTAGCATATTACATGTGATAAGGAATATGCCACTTGTTTTGTACATGTCACACGTGATATGTAACATGTTACACGTAATGTAACACGAAAAATGTAACATGTAAAATATTATGTAATATGTAATATTTTGTGTAACATGTATTGTAACACGTGACATCTTACATGTGGCATGCTATATGTATCATATAACATGTAACACTAGCCATTTTACACGATTTACCAACATCTTCTTTGTCATTTACCGGGTTTGTGTACATAGACCACTCTGTTCCGAAAGTCATTCATCAAGTCAAGTTGATTCCGCTTTGGAAGCCTTAAAATGTGCAATTGTTGATGCCAGGAATTATTCTGTTCCAAAGGCTCAAGTGAAATTTGATACACCAATAATTGACGAAAATCTTCTACTTCTAATTCGTTTGAAAAATGTCCGCAGACGTCAATATCAACGTACTCGTGACCCTGTTTTTAAAACTATTTTTTAAAGGTTTACAAACAGAGATTAAACATAGATTTACTCTTCTGAGAAATCAAAATTTTGAGACTAAAGTTAAAAAATTGAAACCATATTCAAAACCCTTTTGGAAGCTTCTTAGGAAACCTTCAAAGCCTATTCCAGTTTTAAAAGATGGTGAACGTTTTCTTGTATCCAATGAACATAAGGCTCAAAGACTTGCTCAGCAGTTTTGAGAGTGTTCATAATTCAAATTTGAATTTTGTGAGTCCAATTGAAAATGAAGTCAAACGTTAATTTGATTTAATTTCTTCCCAGAATTTTTTACCTGCAGAAATAATTGAAACAAACTTGAATGAGATTGAATCAATTATTAAAAATTTCAAAAATATGATGACTGGACTAGTGACGATGGAATCTTTAACATATTAATCAAACATCTCCCTGAGAGCACAATGGAATTTTTAGTGAAAATTTTCAATTGCTGCTTCAAAATTCCATATTCTCCTAAATTATGAAAAAATGCGAAAATTACTCCAATTTTAAAACCGGATAAGAATCCAGCTGAAGTTTCAAGTTATCGACCAATCAGTTTGCTTTCTTCATTAAGTAAACTGTTTGAGAGAATTATTCTTAACAGAATGATGTCACACATCAACGAAAATTCAATTTTTGCAGATGAACAGTTTGGATTTCGCCAAGGGCATTCCACTACTCATCAATTGCTCAGAGTTACTAATATGATACGAGCTAACAAATCTGAAGGTTATTCCACTGGAGCTGCTCTTTTAGACATAGAAAAAGCATTCGACAGTGTTTGGCATAAAGGTTTGATTGCGAAATTGCAAACTTTTAATTTTCCAATTTTCCTAATCTAAATTTTGAAAAATTATCTTATTGATCGAACTCTGCAGGTTGTCTATCAGAATTCAAATGATAAATCTGATAAATTTTCTGTCAGAGCAGGTGTGCCTCAAGGTTCAGTCTTGGGCCTAGTCCTGTACAACATATTCACTTCAGATCTTCCTGATTTGCCTCCAGGATGCACAAAGTCATTGTTCCGCGATGACACAAGCATTTCCGTAAAAGGAAAAAGTCTTCGTGTCATATGCAGTCGATTGCAGAAAAGTTTAGATATACACTAAGGTCTCTATTTACGCGTTTTTTTTACACGGGTTTCTTTTTACGCGGCTCTTTTTCGCGGACACCGGAGTTTACGCGGTGTTGGCGATAGAGAGAAAAGCTTCCCGGTTTGTGAAGACTTTTATTGGAAGAATTACAAATTCCTAAAATTATTACAGCATGAAATTTAACTGAGGGCAAACAATGTTTAATGCTACTTACTGTAGTAGCTCTTCGCTATCGCGCAACCCGATGTCAATAGCGATATCCTATATCTTAATTATTTTAGCCTGGCATGTAGTAAATTGAAAGATTGAATTTAATTCATCATATCTTAAGCATAGTTAGATTTAAGTTTTACCTTACGTGTAAGTCAATTAACTAATTTAGGTTAGCGGCATTTCATGTTTCCACTATTTCTGAAATGCTGTTTTTATATAATGTTAGAGTAAATATAATTTGCTCATTGCATGGTATCTTACCAAAATTTTTATATCAATTTTTATAATATAAATGTAAGAAAAAAGAGAAATTTTAACTATTAGCTTCAAGTTCAACGTGAGCTCACTATCGACTATTGTCTAATGACTGTTTCCTTTTGTTTTTGACGCTTGCGATAGCGATAACGTTTCTGGCGATCCTTCTGTCAGGTGATGGGTGCGGCTGATGTCTCTTGTTGATTGAACCAGGGGTGTATTAGGCTCGACAGTCGACGTTGCAATACTAACACGCGAGGACTTAGAGGACTGGCTTCTTTCCCAATATTTTGATAATACTTGGAAAAATAAAGTTGACAGTTTGTTGAAACTTTCTCGCCTTTGCATGAGAGAAAACTACTTCACATTTCGTGGTAAATTTTACAAACAGACTAAAGGGGCCACCAATGGGGAATCCTCTTTCTCCCTTTCTATGTGAGCTCTTCATGGCAAATATAGAAAGTACATTAGAGAAGAGGAACATCTTACCGATTCGATGGTGGAGGTATGTGGATGATATTTTTTGTGTTTTGAAAAGGGCGGATCTTGAAACTTTTTTCATATCCCTTAATAATACCCATAAAAATATAAACTTCACAATTGAAAAAGAACTTAACAACAGACTCCCTTTCTTGGACGTTGTGTAGTCAGAAAGTCTACGGACTTGGAATTTGAAATTTATCGGAAACCCACGAATACAAAACGGGTAATACCTAACACTTCAAACCATCCCTTCCAGCATAAAATGGCATCCTTCCATCATATGATCCACCGCATGGAAACTTTACCTCTAAGTGAAGTAGCCAAGCAAAAGGAACTGGAATATATTTTCGAAATTGCTAAACTTAATGGCTACAATGAAAGTATCATTCAAGCCATTGTTGATAAAAAGAAGCGTGCTCAAATTCGGAAATCGTTTACAACACTCACCCCAATAACAGAAGATCTGAAAAGGGTAGCCGTTGAATATGACGTTAACTTGACACGCCCACTTCGTTCAAAATTTAGAAAATTTGGGATGGATATTGTCTACACTAGTAGAAATACCCAACTCAAAACAAAATTAGGGTCTATCAAAGACCCTATTGATACCCTGAACAAAGCTGGAATTTATAAAATTGCATGCAGTCACTGTGACATGGTTTACATTGGACAAACTAAACGTAACCTAGGGATACGTTTCAAAGAACATTTCGCAGAAGTGACAAAAGCAAGTAAAGTTTCAACCAATGCCACACCACACCTTTTCAAATCAAAAGTGGTTGAACATATTTTTAACGAGGAACATCCACCAACTTCGGATAACATTCACCTCCTCCGCCCCGTTGATAATTTATGGAAATTAGACGTAGCTGAAAGTTTAGAAATTTATAAACAAAACTCATGCACGCTTCTCAATAAAGACGCAGGTAATCACTCCTCATGGCTATTCAATCTGCTTCCCAAAAACCCCAGACATGGTACGGTAAACAATCGACCGCATAATTCCCTACCTAACTCCAATTAAGGGTGCTAAATTTTCATTTTTACCTACTACAAATAAAAAAACAGGATTTACGCTTTGCTCTTTACCAGTCCACATAAGCACTGAGGAGGACTGTATGTCACAGTCGAAATATATATTTTCGGACTGAATTTCAATATTTATTTCCAAAAAATTTAGTAGAGTATAACGGAAACCGATAACTATTTCTTTGATTGATCTCAATCACTCCGCTAAGACGCTCGTTATAGATTTTCTAAATTTGACAATGGTATCCGAGCCAAATAGGTTTTTAAAGTTAAAAAAGAGCATTGCGGGTATCCACAAATCTATTTCCTTTCTTAAAAATTGTTTGAATTATCATGTCACTCCCACGAGTCATAGAGTAAATGTTAAAAGTCCTATAGCCCCCTCCATTATAAAACATATGGAACGGGAGTGTTTGAAAAGTAGCATCAAGTTTCTTTATAGTAAACTTAGCTCCACAACTCTGGAATGTTATTCACTTCAATTAAAACTTGCCAAAGAATTTCCTTTTGAATTTCAAAATTTTCTAACTAAAGTTGAAGTAGCCGAAAAGTGTGAAGGGGAAAGAAAACGAAAATTGGGATTGAAAAAGTTAAATCAACTGCTTCTACGAAATAACAGTAGTAGAAAGACAGCCAAAGTACACCTCATTGACGACTTTGTGGTCAATTGGTCTTTGTACGAGTTTTCACAACCCCAGCAAAATCTTCTAAATATGGGCCTAAACTTCGCAATTCCTTCACGACCCAATATTGAACAATCGATCATCGATATAGAAGCTGGGATGGACAGTTGTAAACTTTCCACAGAACAAACTGGTGAAGTACGCCAAATTTTTTCAAAAATTACTAAGACACTGCCACGTCATGAAAATTCGTCTGATATAAAGACAGTTGAGGAATTACGTAAAAAACCTGTTTTCTATTTAAAAGCAGATAAGGGGAACAAAACCGTCATCATGGACAAGTCTGACTATGATGAACAAATAACCCAAAAAATTGATAAAGGTCCATATTGGCAACTGCGACTTAATCCTTTTGTTGATATGGTAAAACGTGTAGAAAGAACAATAAAGGAATGCAAACCCGTTTTGGGTAATGCGTTATAAAATCTTCGTGTTTCAAATCCAGTTCTTCCAAGAATAAAGGGTCTCCCCAAAATTCACAAACCTGGAAATTAAATGAGAGAAATTATCTCAGCGGTAGGGGCTCCCACAGAAAAATTGGCTAAATGGCTGGTAAAAGAATTTCAAGCCATGCCCCATAAATATCCAAGTCGATCAGTAAAGAGCACCGGAGATTTCGTTGAAAATTTAAGATCCTCGGGTAACATCCAATCTGATGAGATAATGGTTTCATTTGACGTTACGGCCTTATTTCCTAGCGTTCCAGTGAATGAAACCTTAAACCTTTTAGAGGACTGGCTTCTTTCCCAATATTTTGATAATACTTGGAAAAAGAAAGTTGACAGTTTGTTGAAACGTTCACGCCTTTGCATGAAAGAAAACTACTTCACATTTCGTGGTAAATTTTACAAACAGACTAAAGGGGCACCAATGGGGAATCCTCTTTCTCCCTTTCTATGTGAGCTCTTCATGGCAAATATAGAAAGTACATTAGAGAAGAGAAGAACATCTTACCGATTCGATGGTGGAGGTATGTGGATGATATTTTTTGTATTTTGGAAAGAGCGGATCTTGAAACTTTTTTCATATCCCTTAATAATACCCATAAAAATATAAACTTCACAATTGAAAAAGAACTTAACAACAGACTCCCTTTCTTGGACGTCGTTGTAGTCAGAAAGTCTACGGACTTGGAATTTAAAATTTATCGGAAACCCACGAATACAAAACGGGTAATACCTAACACTTCAAACCATCCCTTCCAGCATAAAATGGCATCCTTCCATCATATGATCCACCGCATGGAAACTTTACCTCTAAGTGAAGTAGCCAAGCAAAAGGAACTGGAATATATTTTCGAAATTGCTAAACTTAATGGCTACAATGAAAGTATCATTCAAGCCATTGTTGATAAAAAGAAGCGTGCTCAAATTCGGAAATCTATTACAACACTCACCCCAATAACAGAAGATCTAAAAAGGGTAGCCGTTGAATATGACGTTAACTTGACACGCCCACTTCGTTCAAAATTTAGAAAATTTGGGATGGATATTGTCTACACTAGTAGAAATACCCAACTCAAAACAAAATTAGGGTCTATCAAAGACCCTATTGATACCCTGAACAAAGCTGGAATTTATAAAATTGCATGCAGTCATTGTGACATGGTTTACATTGGACAAACTAAACGTAACCTAGGGATACGTTTCAAAGAACATTTCGCAGAAGTGACAAAAGCAAGTAAAGTTTCAACAAGTGCCCCACCACACCTTTTCAAATCGAAAGTGGCTGAGAATATTTTTAACGAGGAACATCCACTAACTTCGGATAACATTCACCTCCTCCGCCCCGTTAATAATTTATGGAAATTAGACGTAGCTGAAAGTTCAGAAATTTATAAACAACACTCATGCACGCTTCTCAATAAAGACGCAGGTAATCACCCCTCATGGCTATTCAATCTGCTTCCCAAAAACCCCAGACATGGTACGGTAAACAATCGACCGCATAATTCCCTACCTAACTCCAATTAAGGGTGCTAAATTTTCATTTTTACCTACTACAAATAAAAAAACAGGATTTACGCTTTGCTCTTTACAAGTCCACATAAGCACTGAGGAAGACTGTATGTCACAGTCGAAATATATATTTGCGGACTGAATTTCAATATTTATTTCCAAAAAAATTAGTAGAGTATAACGGAAACCGATAACTATTTCTTTGATTGACTAACACGCGGTTTTTTTACGCGGATTCCGGAATTTACGCGGATTCCGGAATTTCGCGGTTTTTTTATGCGGATTCCGGAATTTACGCGGATTATGGCATTTACGCAGTTTTTTTACGCGGCATGTTTCCCCCACGTAAAAAGCGACTTAAGTGTATTTTCTTCTTACTTGCAAAAGTGGAAAATCTCTCCCAATGCTTCTAAAACTCAAATGATAATTTTTCCTCATAAAACTAGGGCTTCTTTCCTCAAGCCTAACAATAATCACGTTGTCAAGATGAATGGGGTTATTTTAAGTTGGTCTGACAAGGTTAAGTACTTGGGACTAATTTACGATAAAAAACTTGTTTGTACCGATGTGGTCTAGCTGCTGTTCAACAAGGAAGAAAACGCTCCAAAGGATTCAGAATAAAATTCTAAAAATGATTTTGAAGCGTCCTCCTTGGTTTGGTACACTCGAATTACATAGACTTACTGGTGTTGAACCTTTAGAAGCTATGTCAAATAAAATTATTAACAATTTTCGTTAAAAATCGTTGCAGTCCTCAATTGCTACGATAAGGTCTCTTTATAGCCAATAAGTTAGCAATTAAGTTAGTTGTAAGTTTACTTTCCCCTTTTTTGACAAGTAGGTTCAAATCCCTACGAAAGATAAGTCCTAATTGCGAAAGCAAACAAATCCTAACAATTGAAATTACAATTTTTTAACAGTGTTGAGAAGTCACCATTTGTGATTGGATACACATACTCATTACTTACTAATATTTATCATTCTTAAGCTACTAACGAATCCCCTCTGTAAAAAAAAAAGAATTGCACAATCAATTTTATACAATTTACTTTTTCGTGATAGTTAAAATCGTCTATTATGAAACATGAAATCGTTGAGTAGTAAAGAATGATACTGTTAAATTTGATCCAAATTAAATTTTTGATTCAGCAACTCTGGTTTTTAAAATCTAGTTCCTGAAAGATTTAATGAATTGGGTATTAAACATGAACGTAGTTTTGACTAAAAGAATAATCATCAAAAAAAATGGCACATAGACAAAACCATGGGTAACGCCTTGAAAGAATTTTTAAATGTTTGTTGATTGCAATTGCTTGAATCGCCCAACAGTTGAAAAGAAGGTCAATGGAGATCGCATGATATTATTCCTTCGTATATGACGCAAAATTGATTTACATATTGACATCAGAATTTATACATACCAAAGACTGTACTAAGTAAATGGTTACGCGCACTTCTCATTAAAAAAAATGTAAATGAAATTTTTGTTACTCATTTTATGTTTTTTATTATTCGGAAAATTCAGGGTTGTATATAATGCAAAATTTATTCGTAGTACCTGCTACACACTGCTCCGTTTTAGTTCGTAGTGCATCGTAGTAGAATCATAATACGGGTGAAACGGAATTGTATGTATGCTTAAATTATGGCAAAAGAAAATTGTACTAAGTAGCAAACATAGTTGTTCATACCTCAGATTTTATGCAAAAGGTAACTGTTATAGAATTGTAAAAAATGAAATGAAAAGTTGTATATCTTCAACTGCGCGACCCATTCTGGTACGTATATTGCCTCCACTTTGGTACTTATAGGCTCATATAGAACGGTATATACAACTTTATCAGAGGGGTGCGACATTGCACAAGCCCTCAAAGCGAAGTGCGGGGTGGAGGTGGCTAAGGAGTCAATCCGCCTCCGCAAAGGTCCGGCGGGGACCCAGATAGCTACCTTCCGACTACCGTCGGCGGATGCTAACCCGGCCCTGAAAGAAGGCAAGTTGAAGGTCGGCTGGTCTGTATGTCCTCTGGGCATACTACAGCAACCAGACATTTGCTTCCGGTGCTTTGAGGGTGGACATAAGTCCTGGACCTGCAAGGGGCCCGATAGGAGCCAGTTGTGCAGCGATGTGGAGGTGCAGGCCATAAAGCGAAGGACTGTGGGGAGTCTCCCAAGTGTATGGTATGTTCCGGGAAACGGGACGCCAAACACTTTATGGGAGGCCCCAGGTGCCCAGCCGGTAAGCCGGCTGCGAAACCACGGGCGTAAGGGTGACGCAACTGAACCTGAACCATTGCTTCGCGGCTAAGCAGCTGCTACACCAAGCAGCCACTGAGTCGTTGTCGGACATCGCCATCATATCGGACCCCTACCGCATCCCTCCCGGAAACAGTAACTAGGTTGCGGATAAGTCCAGTATGGCGGCCATATGTACGACGGGCAAGTTCCCGGTTAAGGAGGTTGTCTCAACCTCAGAAGAAGGGTACGTAGTTACTAAGGTGAACGGAGTGTTCTACTGCAGTTGCTATGCTCCGCCACGTTGGTCTACCGAAAGGTTCACCCTGATGGTCGATCTCCTATCCATGGAGCTAACGGGCCTAACGCCGTTGGTGGTGGCGGGCGACTTCAACGCTTGGGCTGTTGAGTGGGGAAGTCGCTTCACGAACCAGAGGGGCCAGATCTTGTTGGAGGCTTTGGCAAAGCTCAACCTAGATCTGGCCAACGTTGGGAACAAAAGTACATTTAGCAGAAATGGCGCGGAGTCGATCATCGACGTGACGTTCTCCAGCCCAGGACTGATCAAGAACTGGAGGGTAGACGATGGCGGTCTGTTATAGTGTAGACAACAACGAGAGGCGGCAAGCGACGAGTAGGGCCAACACTCCGTTCGCCCGCGAGTGGAAGACATCGCATTTTGATGCCGAGGTATTTAAAGAGGCTATTAGACGAGAGCGCGAGGGGGGCAGTCGGCTTCGCCCGACGCCTGACCAACTAGTTGCTATGCCATCTCGGGCGTGCGACGCCACCATGCCTAGGACTCGCCAACCTAGGAATGGGAAGCCACCGGTCTACTGGTGGACTGACGAGATAGTGGACCTTCGCAGTGCGTGCCTCCGTGCGAGACGGAGGATGCAGCGTGCACGAACAGACGAACAGAGGACAGAGCGCCGCGCAGCATTCAGTTCTGCCAGATCGACGCTGAAGAGTGCGATTAAGGCCAGCAAGAGGGCCTGTTTCGATAGGCTATGCGCGAGTGCCAATACGAACCCGTGGGGTGACGCCTACAGGATCGTAATGGCCAAGACCAAAGGCGCGCTGGCGCCTGCAGAGCGATCACCAGCGATGCTGGAGCGAATCATCGAGGGACTCTTTCCGCGCCACGAGCTAAGTCCTTGGCCTCCGGTGGTCGAGTCCCACGTTCCAGTATCTTAGACACAGACCAGGGATGGTCGGCCAACCTGCCGAGCATCCAATCCGTGGGCGACGACAGCCGTGTCGAGGTTCAGGAGGAGGCAAGGGTTACGAATGAGGAACTCATCGTGATCGCCAACTCTCTAAAGGTGAGCAAGGTACCGGGACCGGATGGCATCCCTAACCTGGCAATCAGGCTGGCGATAAAAACGGCCCCCGGGCTGTTTCGAGTAGTCATGCAGAGGTGCCTGGATGACTGCCTCTTTCCGGATAGGTGGAAGCGGCAGAAATTGGTCCTACTGCCGAAGGCTGGGAAACCACCAGGTGACCCATCGGCATATAGGCCTATCTGCCTGCTAGACACGACGGGCAAGGTACTTGAGAAGATTATCCTCAACAGACTCGTGAGGTACACAGAGGGTGTAAACGGTCTGGCAAGCAACCAGTTCGGCTTCCGAAAGGGCAGGTCCACGCTGGATGCCATCGCCTCCGTCACCAAGACGGCGGAGATAGCACTCCAGCGCAAGAGAAGGGGAATACGCTATTGCGCAATCGTCACGCTTGACGTGAAGAATGCGTTCAATGGCGCCAGTTGGGACTCCATAGCGCTCGCGCTCAGGAGCATCCACGTACCGGTGTCGCTGTACAAGATTCTGGAAAACTACTTCCAGAATCGAGTACTGGTTTACAACACAGAGGAGGGTCAGACGTGCGTCCCAATCACCGCCGGGGTTCCGCAAGGTTCAATCCTGGGTCCGGTGTTGTGGAACGTCATGTATGACGGGGTGTTGAAACTAAAGTTTCCTGTAGGGGTTGTGATCGTCGGCTTTGCAGACGACATAACGTTAGAGGTTTACGGTGAGTCGATCGAAGAGGTCGAGTTGACGGCTGCGCATTGCATAAGGAAGGTCGAAGACTAGATGCGCTCCAGGAAACTGGAGCTTGCGCACCATAAGACGGAGGTCACGGTTGTGAACAACCGTAAATCAGAGCAACAGGCGGTGGTCAGAGTTGGAGACTGTACCATCACCTCAAAGCGATCGTTGAAGCTCTTGGGGGTTATGGTCGACGACCAGCTCACGTTCGGAAGCCACGTCGACTATGCCTGTAAGAGGGGCTCATCGGCTATTGCAGCACTATCTCGTATGATGTCCAATAGCTCAGCGGTCTATGGCAGCAAGCGAAGACTTCTTGCCAGCGTGGTTTCGTCCATACTTAGGTATGGTGGGCCAGTATGGTCCAGAGCGCTAGGTACTAACAGTTACCGCGGTAAACTGGAAAGTACCTACATGTGCCTGAGAGTTGTGAGTGCGTATCGGACGGTGTCATACGATGCAATCTGTGTCTTGTCCGGCATGATGCCTATCAGCATCGCCATCAAGGAGGACAGAGAGTGTTTCGACCACCGTGACACAAGGGGCATACGAGGCATCAAAAGGTCATTCTCGATGCTCCGTTGGCAGAGGGAATGCTCTAATTCCACAAAGGGCAGATGGACGCACCGACTTATACCGGAGATATCCGGCTGGGTCGGGAGGCGACATGGCGAGGTGAACTTCCACCTGACACAGATCCTGTCAGGCCATGGTTGCTTCAGGCAATATCTGCACAGGTTCGGGCACGCGGGGTCCCCCATGTGTCCGGAGTGCGTGGAAGAGGAGGAGACTGCAGAGCATGTCTTCTTCGTATGCCCCCGTTTCGTAAGAGCCAGGAGCAACATGATGGCTGTGAGCGGGCCTGGCACTACTCCGGACAATCTTGTCCGGAGGATGTGCGACGACCCGGACATCTGGAACGCGGCCTGTGCGGCCGCCTCTCAGATTTTTCTGGAGCTACAACGTGTGTGGCGGGTCAATCACCAACACGCCAGTGGTAGCTAACTACCAGTCTCCAGGTAGTTAGCTAGGAGGTCATAAGAGTAACGAGGGTGCATCACGCACAAAAGCCACTTCCCGACGTAATACTTAACCGTCGTTCCGGGAAGACCAGGGCTGGAGACTGGAGGGGTTTTAGTGGGTCGGGACAGGGATCAGTAGGTGTCTGGGGAGTGTAACTACCCCAGCATCTCTCCCCTAGTCTCATCCTCACACCCTGAGTTCTCGTCTCAGGTGTCTGTTTGCAGATTTCCCCGTCACCTTTGAAAAAAAAAAAATACAACTTTATCAGATTGTACAAGAGTGCTTATATCTCAACAACAACTGAAATATACAGACCAGATTGTTGGCTGGGAAAGCATTGCAAATAAGCATATTTTACTTGGAGTTCATTTTTCGACAGCGGCTGGTGCAGCTTTCAAAAACGTTTTACTTCCCTTGTCATTCTCTTCTTTTCGATGCGCCACCTTCTTTCCAACTAACTGACGAAACCTGGAAATAAAAGGTACCATTCGAACATTTTGCCCCATCATTTTCATTCCAGTGACGTACGGACGCAAGGTGCTTGCCGTTGAAGGCAGGAAAGACAAAACAGTACCTATCATCTCGTGCCAGGTTTCACCCGTAATGCTGGCGGCTGTTATTAGTACATGGTTACTGCAAAAGTACTAAAATCGTTCTGGTCTTAAACACCAAATAGGTTCGTACTTGCTGCCTACTGAGAATTCTCCCAGTTCCCACCGAATTCTCTAATTCAAATGTTTGTCTTGTCATTAGAAGCTACGAAAAATGCATTTCTAATTCGCATATCTGCGAAGTGGAGATGCCAATATAAATAAGGCTTCATTTATAAATTTGCCAAAAAACTTCGAGTTTTCGAAAAAAAAATTACATCTCGATATTTTCTACTGGATTCATAGTTTACACTAAACAATAAAATTGGGTAACCAACGGCACAACTATACCAAACATACGAACATACATTCACACATACAAACATGTATAGATACACACACAAACAATTTACATTTGAAGAAATATGTTTAGAATATATTAGTAGGGATACTATCCGTCCTGATTAGGCAGGACATGTCCTGATTTTGAGATCCTATTTGGACGTCCTGATTTATTTTTCATATTCTAGCATTTGTCCTGATTTTTATAAGACATGCAATTACCTGCAATCACCAAGCTCATATTGCAAGGCACAAGTCGGTAAGCTGTTAACAGAAAAGTGAATGTTGCCTGAGATTAGGAATTGTTGAAGATTGCCCAGTATTTTTTTTCGTTTCTGGTTGCCAGTTCAAATTCGTCGCTGATAAAAATGAAAACAAAAGGATATTTTTCTCTGATAAAATTCTAAAAGTAACATTTTATTAGGTAAAATTGTAAAATTTGAAGTGATGACCGTTTTGCGGGCTAAAGGGGCCTATAACAGTCAACAAGGTGAGCAGCGACTTACTCGCCTGACCAATTTAGATATAACAGATGGTGAGTTTGCTGGATCTCGGACGAGTAGCTCGTCTGCGAAATTGCTCCACTCAGCTGTCACCAGCCAAGTTTCACTCGCGTTTCCTAACACAACATTTTGCTCGTCAGTGACTCTAGGCGAGGCAAATTGCTTGCCTCGTTTCCTTTAATCGGTCACAAAATCTCAAAAAATCTGTATTATTTTTGAAATATCTGGAGAATAGATATTAAACCTGTCTATCTTGATACATGTTCAATAATGTGGATAATTCAGATAAATCTCGGTACCTTACTACACAACGCTTAGTGCGTAAATTATTTCTTTAATTAAGCCCGAGTAAAGTGAATAGTGTTAAACATCTGACAATTTTTATATTTAATTTTAAACAGTTTACATGTGCTGAATTCTTTGGAACCATACAAATTCCTGAAAATTCAAAGTTGCTTGATAAAATTGGATCGTTCGAGATACGTGTTAAAAAAATTAACAACCAAATCGCATTTTGAAGTGCAAATCACATACCACCAGTTTAATTTAAAAATAATTTAGATCAAATTTGTGCCGAAAAAATAGATGTCCTGATTTGTACCTCTGACCAGATGGTATCCCTATATATTAGGCGAATTTTTTTATGATTGTCACGTCACTGTGGCCTTTTCAAAAAGAGGCCGGGAATCAACTTCATTTTGAAATCCGAAATTGCAGCTTCCGTCTTTCGGAATACATACTAGAATTGCAAAATGCAATCTAATACAGGTATTTCCACTCTTCGCGTTTAAAGAATAGCGATGTTGTTTTTCAAGTAAATAAATGGTTTCAATTTCGAACAATTTATTTCCGAGTAACGTCGAGAACGTTCAACTCAAATGAAAATGATGTTGAGGACACATATTCTAAGCAGTTGGTTTCAAATAGTCTTTGGGTTACGTTTCTATACAAATCTTTTGAACCACAAAATAAATTAATATGACATAAATTACTTGTTAGTTTGAGAGATAACCTGTTAGTAAGACACCTGTTTTGTTCGAATGAGAGATAGGAGACTTCCGTTATTTTTGCAATTTGATACTCAATGCATTGCATTGCAACGGTTAAAGTAGAAGTCTGACTGTAATAAAATAATTTAGAATCTTTGGGTTAACTAGACCTTTCATTTGACTCTGAGAACGCCGAAATCGATCTAGACATCTCCGAGGAAAATGAGTGAGTTTAAAAAGTCTTTAGAGTACATTACTTTTCATAAATTTGAACCACATGTCCAATCATTATGAAATTCATTGGTTAAGGGATTTGAAGGTAGCCCGTTCATTTGATTCCAATTTTGTTCTGATCGGTTGTATAGTTTCTGTGGTAATGAAGGTTTAAGATTTCCATATTTTGGTACATACACTATAAAAAATCGACACGTTACTGCCAAGTGGATTCCACTTACTTCTGTGCCAATAGATGAAACATTTCATATCTAAGTGGAATACACCTGTGTTTCACTTCACAGCACGAAATCAAGTGTCTTACACTTCGGTTCGCCATGTCATGCATACCGAAATCAATTTTTTTACACTCAGATTTCAATGTAAAAACTCGTCAAATGTCAAAACACGTCTAAATACCGTGGTTTTCAATTAAAGTCGATATGGGTGGACCTGTTAAAATGAATGGGTAGGTTTATTGGTATTCATGTGTAAAGGGCATTTGGTATGAGCGTGTGATTTTTTTCAGTGTAACAGACAAAGTTACAGTCTGATTAGGCGTATTACACAATTTACGTAACGCACGAAAGGGGGGAGGCGGGTTGAGTCTGCGTTATTAATTAAATAATGTGTTATGGCATAGTTGGAACTTTTATTCGGCACTAATTTTGTAAAAAGCGATCCAACCATCTCTAAGAAAAATGAATCATTAGTTAGGAATTTTTTTTTCATTTGACACCATATTTTGTAAAATTTGGTTGCGTAATTTAGAAGATAATGAAGTTTCGTTATTTTCACATTTTGAAACACAGTGCCCAAACTAAAAGTACGATGACAATGGAATAGCATTCTCTGAGGCCACTAGACCATTCATTCGTAGCTTATTTCGTAAAAACCGGTTCAGCCATCTTTAAGAAAAGGAAAAAGAGAGAGTTTAAGCAGTCTTTGGAGTTTGTTTCTTTTTATAACGCGATTTCCCATGTTTATTAATGATGGACAAAGCTGTAGTCCAATTACAATGAAATTCAATAGCAATTCATGGGGCGACTTGACACTAATTTTGTGAAAATCGGTTCAGCCATCTCTGAGAAAAATGAGTGTGTTTAAACAACCTCTGGATAACTTTTTTTTACATAACTTTTAAACCATCTGTTCAATTATAACGAAATTTATGAATTAAGAGTTTTGGAGACAGCCCGACACCAGTTTTATTGAAATCGATTGTGTAGTTTCTGAGATATTGATGTTTCGTGTATTTTACATTTTGATACATAATCTCTAAACCAAAAATCCGATTAGTAGTAGATTGTTAGTAGCTTAAATATTTATGATAAATATTAGTAAATAATGAGTAAGTTTGCCCAATCTCAAATGGTCACTTCTCAACACTGTTAGAAAAATTGTGATTTTATTTGTTAAGATTTGTTTGCTTTCGCAATTAGGACTTATCATTCGTAGGGGTTTAAATCTACTTGCAACAAAGGGAAATAAATTTACAACTAGTTTGATTGCTAACTTATTGACTATAATGTTTCAACACCAGTAAGTCTATGTAGTTCAATTGTACCAAGCCAAGAAGAACGCTTCAAAATCATTTTCAGGTTTTTATTCTGAATCCTTTGAAGCGTTTTCTTCCTTGTTAAACAACAACCAGATCGGTACAGCATAAAGCATTGACGGTCTAAAAATTTGTTTGTAAATCAAAAGTTTGTTCCTTAAACAAAGTTTAGAATTCCTGTTAATGAGAGGATATAAACATCTCGTATATTTGATACACTTAGCTTGTATACACTCAATGTGCTCTTTGAAAATAAGTTTTTATCGTAAATTAGTCCCAAGTACTTAACCTTGTCAGACCAACTTAAAATAACCCTATTCATCTTGACAACATGATTATTGTTTGGCTTGAGGAAAGAAACCCTAGTTTTAAATTGTACTTTTGCAAGTAGGATGAAAAAATATCTAAACTTTTCAGCAATCGACTGCATATGACACGAAGGCGTTTTCCTTTTACGGAAATGCTTGTGTCATCTGCAAACAGTTGATTGATAGAATCAAGAGATCTATTTGAAAAGTCGACATGAGTGCCGTACATCGCTCTTGTTTCGGTGTCATAAGAAAGCTTTGACGGAAGGCCGGTGACGGACCTTTTTCAAATGTTTTGTTGAAATTTTGTTCGAATATTTTCTAGTTCATAATGAATGTATCTGAATAAATCAGTTTTTCTTCAAGTTCATCCACCTCTTTTTGACAGTAGTAAAAAAAATTCCAGGTTTTCAGCTGCCACCCGTTATTAATCAAAAATCTGCATGAGAGCACAACGAAATTTTAGTATTAATTTTCAATAGAAAAAAAAAATTTTTCTTCAAAAACAAATATTTGTCTTTTTTTTCTCATCTCAGACTGTTAATCAAAAGTTTTGTCCACCCGTAGAAAATACTTAGTTTGCAAAGTTCCAAGTTTTTAGTTTTGAGGTTAGATTCGACGCAAGCGTTGTGTTTTTTGTCGTGTTTCTTTCCAGTTTTTCAGAGTAAAATCGTTTAAATGGTTCGCGTGTACAAAAAAAAGTTTAACCGCGGTTTGTGGACGGTTCCAGCTTTGGGAAGAGCATTGGCGCTAGTGCAAAGGGGCTTATTGTCCATTCGAGAAGCAGCCACCACCTTTGACATACCTCGCGAAACTCTTCGCCGACGAAAAGGTCAATTAGAAAAGGGCATCACTGTAGCGAAACGGCTAGGCCGTTTCGATACAGTTTTCCCTAGGAAGTGGAGGACGAGCTAGCGGAACATCCGCTTCTGTTGGAGAGTCGACTCTTTGGATTGAATTGCTTAGACGTGAGACGCTTAGCCTTTCAGCTAGTAGAAAAAGATGGTTTACCGGCTACCGTTTTGCAAACAGACAGGAATCGCAGGTAACTGCTGGCTTGTAGGATTCCGTAAACGCCATCCGCAATTGACGCTTCGCACTCCGGAAAGAACTTCCATTGCTAGGACCCGATGCTTCGATAAGCCGACGGTGGAGAAATTTTTCAAAATGCTGACGGAAGTAATCGACGAAAGAAAAATTTCCCCTAACCGGCCATATAACATGGACGAGACAGCTGTCACATCCGTAAGTTTAATTTGATAGAAATTACCCTTCCCTTACTTCATTGCAGCCTTTCACGCAGATCCAATCCCGTCCGTCACGGATACTAGCGGAGGAAAGGAAGGAAGCAAATTGGAACTATTACATCTGCAGAGAGAGGAGTACTAGGTATACTGCTGTTATCTGCATGTCCGCCACCGGAAACTTCGTACCTCCGATGCTTATCTATCCGCGCGTTCGTATGAGTTCCGAATGGAACCATCTTCGGGGCTCATCCTAGCGGCTGGATGCAGTCGGATCTGTTTGTAGATTGGTTCAAACACTTTTTACAACATACAAAACCTTCAGCCACGGATCCTGTTTTGCTAATACTTGACGGACATGTATCTCATACTAAAAACCTCGAGTTCTTTGAGTTGGCTTGGGACAATTACGTAACAGTTGTATCCCTACCACAACATTGTACACATCGTCTACAACCGCTGGATGTATCCTTCATGGGACCACTGAAGACATACTACAGCAAGGCTATTGGAAAGTTCCATCGGATTACGAATGGACAGCTAGTGCGTCAGGCAAATATTGCTGCACTCTTCGGTGAAGCGTACAAGAAGGCTGTTGTGGTGGCAACTGCCGAGAACGGATTTCGTCAATGTGGCATATATCCCCTAAACATGTCTATATTCAAGGATAAAGATTTCAGTCTTTCTGAAACCACGAATGTGCCACTAGAAACACCGGATAAGCAACCCCTTGAAATGAAGCAAATGGAAATTTCGACAGTTTCAAAATTCAATGCATCGGTCGATCCGCCGGCTACAGTGGAGCAAATAAATATTTCAACATCGGACAGCCAGTCCTGCAAACCAGAGGATCAGTGTACTACAACGGAAAGGCATAGAATTCCACCACCCACACCGGTTTCACAAACTCCGGAAGACGACGATTCTGATTTCGAGTTCGTTGGATCTGAAGAAGGATCATTTACTCCGAAATTTTCTAAACATGTTCCGCACATGCAATCTCAACAAATCGACCTTCCATGAAAATGTCTCATTTGACCTAGAGATATTATGCCAGTCCCCCAGTTGAAAGAACGAGCCGTTAAAAAGCGAGGAAGAGCTTCGGAGAAAGCAGCGGTTTTGACGAGCGATGAGTCCACCAACAATCTTCGGCTTAAAAGGATGAAGAAGGAGCAAGCATCTGAAAAGCGCGAGAAGGAGAAAGCACGTAATAAGCGCGAAATATCGAAATCCGGATTTGCTACGGAAAATAAGAATGTTGAGAATCTTCCTTCGTTTATGAAGACAGCTCGTCCCAAGCGTTAGAAACTGATTAATTGATTAATAATGTACAACTTGTTCTTTCAAAACTTCAAAAAAGTATCATTGAGGCCCACTCAACTTTCACAATTTTCTATAGACCATAAACATGAACCAGCACATTCCCGTTATTATTTTTTTTATTTTGTGCATGACCCCTTACGGCTGTTGCTTCTGCAGAGTAGACATTTTTCTTGCTATCCGTACAATTCTTATTGAGATTTAAACATGCTTTTGTGCTATTTGAGGGGGTGACCCATCTTGCCCCTCTGATTGACCCATCTTGCCCCGCTACTTTTTCACAGTGCAGAAAATAACCCTTTTTTTCAAAATTCTGTAAAATCGACCCGAAACTCGATTCTTATTATTTTTGCCGTAATTATATTAAATACACATAAAATCAATAGAATCATCTAAAAAGCAAACGAAAACTAACTTCAGTTTCGAGATATTGAAAATATGCTTTAGGTGACCCATCTTGCCCCCCCTTACCCTAATCAATGTGTGGCATCTTTGAATCTTTATGCTCAGACAATGCTTTTTAGTAAAGTGGGTTTGACAAAGTACGACAATATATTATCCGTGACTGATTTGGGACGATCCTGCTGTGGATGCTCTTTCGATTTTTTATTTACTCGATGCCCAACGGTTATTGCTTTGTCCCGATACGTTTTGAGCTCTCCACTAGACTTCACACAAAATTTGTATATTTATGTGTTAGTAAAACTATCTGTCTTAACGAGCGAATCGATCCTAAGTTGGTCCAAACTCATTTTTTTTTCAGGTTGAAATGAGCCGTGAACTAAACAAAACTGTGTTTTTGCCTCTCTTCACCTAGTTCCTGTTTGGAAGATTGGTCAACCTTTCCCTATTCGATAAAGCGGTAGGAAAGCTATACTATATAAATTACCCTTTCTAGCATACGTTCATAGAAAAAAGTGATTGGGAGGGCAGTTTTTTTTGTTTTGAAATTGCATGCTTTCGTTCCAGACGAAAGTCAGATTTTGCGAATAGCAATAATCGTAAATCCTTTGGGTATAGTGGGATCAAATTGGTTCTGTTGTTCAATATTTAACAGCATGGCGGGATGAATCCTGAAAGCATCTTATAAATAGCGAAAAATTTATAGAACATTAGCTCGTTTTATTGTGAAATAAACATTACATTCTTTAAGCATTTTCTCTACACAGTAGACTATGCAACATTAATGTTAATTAGATTTGGTATTACAGGTCGGACTCGATTATATATAGTCTCCGATTTTTTGTTCACTATATATAATCGAATCCTATATATAATCGGATCAGAATTTTTCTTTTATTCATTTAACATAAATGTTTAGTGGATTTCTGATTAGTAAGAAGAATTTTATTTTTGACTAGTTGTCCTAAAAGAGAGCATGCTTGAAGAAAATTAGTACAATAAAAGCAAGGATCACAAAACACATTTCCTACCATAAGCATTATATCTTGTAATTATTTTTGATGTAATTGCAGTCAAACGTAAACAAAAATATTTGTGTGTGTGTACGTATGCGTATATACGTATGTAGATTCAAAAATTAAATCCAACACTTACCCATCAGTTCCGATGATTGCACATCATTTTAAGTACGCTGAGTGTAGATAAGAGGATTGTCATCAATTTTTAAACAAAACAGAAAATGCAGATTTAGCTCAAAGATACATTTTATTCGAAATGTTTTGATTCAAAACATGACAGATGTACAGTTGAATTTAACATGCAGATACATAAATTATACGTATACTTTTGAATTTTACCTGAACTGAAGTTGAATTTGGGAGCGACACAGCATTTTTGTGGTAGTAAAATTATAAGAGGGTTATTTTTCTTACAAATGATGTTGAATTAAACAAATCATTCCAAATATTTTTTTTGCAATAAGCAAGTTTGTTTATCTAAAACTAGTTCTGGATAAGTTTTTATAGTAATCTAATACATTTGTTTAATTTATAATGCTTTGTTTATTTATATCAATGCATTGTCTCCTATAGACGAAACATTCCTTTAATGTCGAAGTTGGAAAAGTTTTGAAGTCTTTGCTCTTGCAGATTTCGCCACACAGCGCTGCCCTACTGTCTACTGATTTTCGATGAATATATAAAACATGTAAATACTTCTTAGAAGAGAACTGAGCTTTTTCCCATGTTCATGCTTGTAACACAGATATCTATAAATTTCTAGTTTTACGTTTTAGTATTTACTTCATTCTACGTTGTAATTTATATCATACATTTTTTTACATTTCTCGAAATCACAGGTATCGGGAAAACGTAGAAATCGGTCATTGAAAGCGAACTAAAATGACTATTTGTAGTTGATTTGGATGAAACCGTACTAAAAAGTGTTAGCAAGCACAGAAAACAAGTTGACTCGGGCTCGGTATGGAATGCTGAACGCGAACAGAGGGCGAAGTATCCACTCAGAATAAATGAAAAGTCATTGGTTGGCGTTTAATGTTTCAGTATATACGTCGTTCTTTTTCGGTTATTTCGCTTGACATGAAACGAAAAGCTCAAGCAGTGCTTGGAGGTTGAAAGTGTTGTCGCTTTTTTGACAAATTCATTTGCATCGTAGTCGTTAAGGGAGGTGAAATGGCCCTCGGTTTACGATCCAATTTCAAATTCACCGCTTATAGTGACAAGAGTGATGTTATGAGGAACCGAAGCGATTTAGTCGTAAGCAACATTCATCAGCGTCAAACGACTAGGTTTCATACTGTGAAATGACGCGTTTGGAAAAACTAAACTGTTTCTACTGTCACCAGGAGCATTAATTGGGTTATACCATCATGACTTTAGAATACGACGGAACCACTTTACTGCATACACATTTGTAACACGCATGTACTGCCGCTCAAGCATAACTGTCCCATATTCTATGCAAACCTTATGGACGCTGGGACAGTTATACTTGGAGCGGCAGTGTTGTGTAAGCGTAATTCGCAAAACAAGTCGTATTAGAATGGCCTTACAATATTCGTTCCGTGATGTCTATACTCAGCACATTCAAATTAAAAAAAAACTAGACATTCTCTATGGCATTCCACATTGTAGAATGGAAGAACTAAATGCATTACAACCACAATAGTATGGCATGCTAAGGATAGACAAGTCAGCGAAAAATCCAATGTGGTCGTTACTGATTTCAAGTCGTGTGTCTGAACGAAATGAAAGAGTCTTTTGGAGACTGTCTGCTGTCCTGCTGTTTAGCAACGGCTACAACACAATGATACGATTGTTAGCTCTAAGTCATTTCAAAATATATTTCGCGTGCATCGTGAATCAACACATACGTTCACTGAGTGCAAACGTTAAAGGAATATGCGAAATATACAGACAATGCAAACAATATTTTATTGCATGTTATGTTTTTGCATATATTGGAACTGCGTAACCGGAATTCGTAATCGTAACCGGCAGCAGTCTCTCAGAATTCAATGAAACTTTGTGGGTGTAGAGGCCTTTCTACCCTGAGCAATTTTGCATACTTTTTGCCTCTCTCCTAGAATGGTGTATAGCAATCACTGAAAACACCAAAAGTATAAAAGTGCTCCAAAGGGTCGAATCTCGTATATCAATCGACTTAGTTCGACGAGCTGAGCATTTTCTGTATGTGTGTGTGTATATATGTAACGCTCTCCCAATCTCACTCGATTTTCACAGAGATGGCTGGACCGATTTCCATAGAATCAATTGCAAATGCAAGGCCTAGTTGCCCCATAAGACCCTATTGAATTTTATTGTAATCGGATTTCTAGTTTCGAGCTTATGTATCAAAATGTGAAAATTACAAAACTTTATTATCTCTGAAACTAGACAACCGATCTGAACAAAATTGGTATCAAAAGAACAAGCTTGTTTTTTGAACTATTTATTTATTTATTTTATTTATTTATTCAATAATTCATCCGACAACAGTCTTAATGAATATATATAAAGTATGTGGCTGGGAAAAGCCGCCTCGAAAGGCCACGGAGGAAACTTTCGAGCCGGCATAAAAACCCAGCATCTTTCAGGAATACAAGTGCAGTATAACATATATTATAAAATAAAATACATCAATGAACAATTCACAATACACAATAAGTTACTAAAAATTAAAATTTTCAAAGTATCGATTGAAGAGCAGAGCCATTTGGCGGATAGGCTCGTTCAGGCCGTAGTTTGTGCGATGCGCATTTGTATGCAATAAACGCTGGTCTCGTCGAGGTCGTAGAGGGCAATGCAACTGTAACATAGCCAAGATAGTTGGACAATTATACCGGCCTGTCAAAATTTTGTGTGTCATTTTGGTAATTATTTCTTTGCGGCGCTGGTCGAGTGGTGTGATTCCAACTAACAAGCATAGGCTTTCATAGGGTGGCAGGTGATCGGGATCTCTCCATGGTAGTGTGCGACAGATTCTTTTAATAAAGGTTTTCTGAACGCGCTCAATTCGCTGAATCCAGAACTCATAATGCGGGTTCCATATAGCGCACGCAGTTTCCAAAATTGAGCGAACCAAAGAGCAGTAAAGAGTCCGCAAGGTGCCATAATCAACGAACTCATTTCCGATTCTGAATATTAACCCAAGTTGACGATTAGCCTTAGAGATGATCGTCGAAAAATGCTGCCTGAAAGTTAATTGCGTGTCCAACAGAACACCCAAATCAGTGACAATATCGGTACGTTGTAAACAAGTACCAGCAATGTTATAGTTGAACAATAGCGGCTGCTTTTTGCGCTGGAAACTAATCACAGAACATTTCGGAATGCTTAGCATCATATAATTGCGTTGGCACCAGTCATTAAATAAGTCAATCAACGATTGAAGCCTAAGGCAATCTTCAACAGTCTCGATGAGTTTGAAATTTTTTGTATCATCCGCATACAGTAAACGTGTGCCAGGTGGTGAAACTTTCGTAACGTCATTTATGAACAGCGAAAAGAGTAGAGGCCCAAGAATGCTACCCTGGGGTACACCAGAATTGTTACTAAACCAGGCGGATTGCGACTTGCCCAACTTAACAGCGATCTTACGATTACGTAGGTACGAGTCTACCCATTCCACCATTCCAATTGAAGTTCCAAGCTTGTCGCATTTGGCACAAAGTAGTCCATGATCAACGCGATCGAAAGCAGCTTTCAGGTCCGTGTAGACAGCATCGATCTGAAGGCCCCGGTCCATACCGCGAAGGCAAAATGAAGTGAACTCTAGTAAATTGGTAGATACAGATCTACCAGGGAAAAACCCATGCTGTGCAGTAGAGATGTAGTTCTTCACGCTGAACATCGGATGATGATGCATAATAGTTTCGAAAACCTTGGAGCAGGCACACAAACATGAGATACCACGATAATTTTCGACATTTCGTTTGTCACCTTTTTTATATACCAGAAACATTAACGACTCTTTCCATTTACCGGGAAATTGATGTTTTAGCAAGGAAAGATTGAAAATAGCAGCTAGCGGTGACTCTAAACTTCCGGCACATTTTTTCAGGAGTACAGCAGGAATTCCATCTGGTCCAGGGGAGTAGGACTGTTTCAGATCGCAGATGGCTTTGGAAACCTCTCCGATTGTGATCTCGAAGACTTCGGCATTGAAAACGTCGCTCGGCACAGAAGCCATTGCCGCGGCAATGTCGTTAGGTGAAGCGTGCTCCTTGTTGAAAACACTAGCGAAGTGCTCGGCAAACAATTCGCATTTACTGTTGTTAGTAAACGCTTCACTATTCAGCAGGAACACACTAGATGGTAATCCTTCTTCCTTACGCTTCGAGTTAACAAACCTCCAAAAGCTTTTTGGATTTAAGCGTAGGTTGCGTTCCATTTTACGCACGAACATCGTGTACAGACTTTTATTCAGCGTTTTGTATGATCGACTAGCAGAAGTGAACCGTGTCCGATTGATAGGGTTTCTATTTTTTTGATATGCACGCAAAGCTGACTTACGAAGGCGGTTAAGTTTAGTGAGATGTCTATTTCCCCAAATAGGCTTACGACGAGGACGAGCTTTGGGAATATGGCGATGTATAAGTTCCTGAATCAATTCAGTAAATTCAGACACGGCCTCATCCAAATCTGTACTCCGGTTGATAAAAGTCCAGTCGATACCTCTCAATTCTGATTCGATAGCATCATAGTTTCCGCGCCGAAAATCAAAACTGGATGAATCAAATTCGTCTATGAATAGAGCCTCAACAGGTCTGTCGAAACTAACCATCAATGGTGGGTGATGTACGTCAATGTTACAGAGAGGGTCGGGTGCTGTAGTGACTGAACATGCTGGTAAAGCATGCGAGTTTACGAAAATGAAATCGAGAAACCTGCCATTCTGATTGCAAACAGGATTAATCTGGTGCATGCACTGAAAAGCCATACCGTCCAATAAATGGGTGCTACCTGCATTTACGGATGAGCGCAAAGCATCAACGAAGAGATAATTTCCATCTGTGTGAATCGACCAGGATAAGCCGGCACAATTGTAGTCACCAAAAATAAGAACATCGTCGTTAATACAAGTAGAATTAACAGCTCTTTCCACTGAAGAAATATACCGATCGATTATCTCGACTTCATTCCGCAAATTAGGAGGAATGTAAATAGCGCCGATTACAACGTTCAGTTTATCAGTTTTAATCGTTACCCAGAGCTGCTCAAGCGAATCATCCATAGCTTGAATTAACAGTGCCGATGCCAAAGATCGTCGCACAGCGATGAGAACTCCTCCACCCCTTGCTTTGGTACTATTCATCAAGCATCGAACAGTCCGATACACGGTATAATCCATGCCGAATAATTGAGAAGAAGAAATATCTGAATCTAACCAGGTCTCAGTAAGAACGATGCAGTCGTAAAGCGAGCTGGAAGCTTTCAAAGCAAAATCTGCTACTTTGCTGCGTAGACCGTGCACGTTCTGATAGTAGCAGAGTAGAGCTGAAAGAATAGTGTCGCACGGTGTATCGCATTGCTGCCGACCAAATCGCCTGCCGCTATTGTCCGAAAATAAAACAGTACTGGCTGTCTGCTGCTTGCCAACGTCGTCTAGTGGTAGAGTTTGCAGTAAAGGGGGAGCAGTAGCAGGCGTCGAGTAAGGCATAATTTCGCACTGGACAGTGCGGTTGGTCATAGAGCTATGGGGAACAAATCGTGCATTAATTTTTTGAAAATCATGAAATTGCAAAGAATTAACTGGGCTGGGGGCCAGTGGGCGCCCAAGCTCCCTCGGAGGTTGAGAAATCAATTCGATGGCGTCAAATGAGGATTTATTGCGGGCTGTGAGATTAACGTGCGTGGGAACTTCGACGATCTCGGCTTCCAAAAATCCACAGATGAATTGCGTTCCTCAAACAGTCGAAAATAAATTCCCTCCGGCCAGTTAGCAGCATCGAGGGCAACATCTTTCAGTTGCAAGTCGATACCGACTTTAAAGGAAACTAATGCAAATGATTTTATATCGGCATCTTTCTTAATGAGCTTTCTGAAAACTGGTTGTGCACCTGGAACGCATTCTTGAACAAGAGCAGAGATTTCATCCTCAGAAACGTGTGGAGCAATGCGCGAAAGGTAGATCCAACATTTTGCAGCAGGTTGCGGAACGGTTTCAACCAATTTCAATAGAAGTTTTCAATAGACTTAGTACCAATAACCAAGTCAGCAAATCCGCTTGAGTTTTTAGGAGTCAAATTCGGTGAAATTATTCTCGGACGCTTAGAGCTGCGACTAGCCGTTGAAAAAGCAGGTGTATTGGTAGCAAGGAGCTTTTCAGATATTGACCCAATGACGGCATTGATCTGACCAAGTTCAGCTTTCACTTCGTTCATGCATACGGTAATTGAATCAGCGAATGATGATGTCACGTCAACCGCAGTTTCCGACGATTTTCGCTCCTCTAGATTCTGAACGGAACTCAGGCATTCAGTACAAAACCAAAGCAAGTTGGATGGACCATTAACAAAATCTAAATCCGATCTGGCCCATCCAAAGCATTTCATGTGAGCAACGCACTCGCATAAATAACATTTAATCAAATTCAGATTGGCAATGGGTTGTGAGCATTCGTAGCAATTTTTGTCTAAGATAGCGGTAGCTTTTTGTCTCTTAGGAGGCATAAATTAAGGCGTTTTAGTAGACGGCACGAGATTTTAAGATTTGGCGTATACGGCCCTTCCAGCTAGCAAAAAGGCGACGACGTTTGCAGTAATGACTTCCAGATGTCGCTTCAGCAGCAAAAAGAAATGCACGTAGCAGATGAAGCGGAGACAGGTTCAGATTCAACCGAAAATATCAGTAATATACAACGGCTGAATTCACACGATTAGCTGGTAGAAACACTAAGAATCCACTAAATTCACAACGATAGATATCGCGATAGGCGGCACAGTCACTTTCAAGGTATTTTATAACGTAATCAGGCGAAAAATGCGAAATAAAACACGAACTCAAAAATAGTCACTCAATCGTTACACAGGCAAGGTTGCCAATGTTTTGTAATTTAGTTGCCAATTATTTGTAAAATAATGTTATAATGATTGGACATGTTCAAAAGTTATGCAAAGAAACGTGTTTCGAAGACTGTTTAAACTCACTCACTTTTCTCAGAGATGGCTAGACCGATTTTCACAAAATAAGTGTCATATGGAAGGTCTAGTTGCCTCATGAGACCCTATTGGATTTTATTGTTATTGGATTTTAACATTGTCCGTTATGTATAATAATGTGAAATCCAGCTATGAAAAGAAACATGGTTCTAAGCAGACTTCCTGTGCACGTGCTTTTATTTCAAGCGACGAGAGAAATCTTTCTCTCGCTCGTAGAATTTCCATGTATGTGCGACGAGACGAGATAGGTCACATGCAATTTGCAGGTTGCTCTTTCGCTTCTCTTTCGGTTCGGATTGCGATGCGCAAGGCGATGTTTCATCGCACTACGAACTGAGCGAGACGCCCGTACTGTACATACTTGATACAGCTCGTGCGCTACAGCTCGTGAGACTTTCTCGTGTACACAGATTTCCTGTACACGAGCTTTTTACTCAAGCGACGAGAGGTTTCTTTTCTTTTTTTTTCGGTATGGGACTGCGGCGCACCTAGTCAGCCTATACACCAGAGAGACGCCGAGACACTCACCGTTAAGGCAACTGTCAACATCAAAACGGGCGAGCTGTATAATTTTGCATTGCCGTTAACCGTTTTGATGTTGACAGTTGCCTTAACGGTGAGTGTCTCGGCGTCTCTCTGGTGTATAGGCTGACTAGGCGCACCAGACGATGTCTCATCGCTTTACGAACTGAGCGAGACGCCCGTACTGTACCTTAGTGAACCTGTATATTAGAGAAATGACAAAGCACTCACCGTTAAGAAAACTGTCAACATCAAAACGGGCGAGCTGTATAATTTTGCATTGCCGTTATCCGTTTTGATGTTGACAGTTGCCTTAACGGTAGTGTCTCTGCGTCTCTCTGGTGTATAGGCTGCCTACGGTACCTACATACGATATATGCCGTCAGACCCTTCTGAAGGTGTATTAATCGGAAGAATTCACAAAACTATATTACTACGATCAGATTATCACGAACCTTCAGATCCTGATTTGCAATATCTATACACTAAGGTCGCTTTTTACGCGGCTTTTTTTACGCGGATTCCGGAATTTATTAGGTTTTTTTACGCGGATTCCGGAATTCACGCGGTTTTTTCAAGCGAATTCCGGAATTTACGCTATATTTTTTTTCGTACGGGTTTCGGTTCCTCTTCACTCGGATTGCAGAATTTACGCGGTTTTTTTTTACGCGAATTCCGGAATTTACGCGGTTTTTTACGCGGCATGTATCCCCCGCATAAAAAGCGACTTTAGTGTACTCAATTCGAAAATTCTATCCAACATCAACATGTACTAGAAAATATAAACAATGGTTTTACTATTTTTAACTCCCGAAAAACTTATGTTGTAATTTCAAACCCCATTTTTTATCCTTAGAACTACAAAACAGAGTTCTATCATAAGATAGTCAATGACATCTAAACCGACGAAAGAAACACTTCTATTAACCAACGTAATACTCTGCATCCGGTGAAAAGAAAAATATTACTCATTTTCGTACCGTTAGCATAATAAGTATAGTAACAAAACATTTTTAATTCATGTTAACAAAAGTTGGATGAATTAATCATAGAATTTTGAATTGATAAATAAGTTACCTAGGTTTTATCATTGATAATTCTAACGGTGTTTTGATGCATGCTGCTATAACATCGTAAATAAAAAAAACATGAAATCCCCTGCCTATATCCTTCTGCGCAAAATAAATTTCCTTCTCGCACCATTAGCGCAAAGCAACATGCGAGGCAAGCTCGCGAGACGAGCTCACGAGATTTTGCACGCAAGCTGTCTCAAGTACGCGTCGCCCATGCACCGCACTCGTTAAGTTGAGAGACGAGGTATCTTCGTGTACGTCGCAAAAAAATTCCCATGTGACGAGACATGGCTCGTAC
>NC_073694.1:83908162-83923162 GCF_029784165.1 Wyeomyia smithii
CGAATGGTAAGTTTTCTCGCTCGCACGCTGCACACAGCACGAAGCGACTGAATGAGAAACGAGACTTGCAGCGCAAAGCACACTGTCTCTTCTTTGTGCGAGCGAGATTTCAGGAAGTCTGGTTTTCTAAGACTGCTTGAACTCACCCACTTTTCTCAGAGATGGATGGACCGATTTTCACAAAATAAGTTGCAATAGAAAGGTCTAGTTGCCTGATAAAACCCTATTGAATTTTATTATAATCGGACTGTAACTTTGTCTGTTATGTATCAAAATGTAAAAGTTATGAAACTCCATTATCTCAGAAACTACAACACCGATTCGAACAAAATAGGTATCAAATAAACGGACTGTCTTCAAAACCCCTAACTAACGAATTTTATGTTGATTGAACATGAAGTTCAAAGGTTATGAAAAGAAACGTGTTCAGAAAACTTTTTAAATTCACTCGTTTTGTCAAAGATGGCTGGACTGATTTCAACAATCTCAGTTTAAAATTAAAAATTAAGTTGCTTTATTGGTACCCATTTCATTTGATTATAACACTGGTTGACAGAATCGAAAAAAAAGGCTGCTCTTAAGCTCACAATAGTTGCCCTAGAAAGAAAATATTCACATATTCAAATATGGTTAAAAAGCTATAATTTTTCATTTTTTCTCAGTTCGACCTTTGGGTCCACACTTGTGTTGACCAGTGTATTTGGACTTTTATTTTAACCATTATGTGTTAAATTGTAAAAATATTGAAAAACCCAAAGGCTGTCTAAAACTAGCTGCTTTGATAAAAGTTCGAAATTAAGAATCATTATGATAAAAAGACTATTTCTTTAGTACAAACATTACGTCAAATTTCAATTATTTTGCTCCAATTATTCCTTCAAATACAATATCAATATTCTAAAATTCAAAGCGTTGATATACCTTTATTGGATTGTATTTGACAATTGAAGGATGTTTTCCAGAAACCGAAAGGCGCAAATCCGGATTTCAAAATGAAGTATGGAGTTGATTCTTGGCCCCTGAGCTTCATCCCGGGTACTGAAAAGCTCACATTGGGTAATGTATGTCCCTTTTAAACTGGTTTCCAGAAACTGGAAGCTACTGTCTAGAAATTAAAAATGGCGTCTGAAGATGATTTCTGGCCTCCGGGTATCATACCGCTTCACCAATTTGTATTGGATGATATTTGTCACTTTAGGCTGTTGATCGGTAATTGTCGCCATCTTCGCCATCGAAAGACCCAGATTAGGTAGTTCGGCAATTTTATGGTGAATTTTATGACTTTATAATTATCAGGCAATTCGTTCAAATTAAAGAAATTAATGTTATTTGCATGTATATGTGTTTAAGTATGTGCATATGTGTAAGGCTAAGGTCTCACCGCTAGGTGGATTAATTCGGGTTTTTTTTGAAAATTTACATGGACTGACGTTTAAAAAGGACTGAACCAATTATCTGTATCATTATATCTAAATAATGATGAGAAATAGAATAAAGTTTTCGATGGATTACTTCTAGGAAATTGGAAATTGTTTGAGTTTTCATTTGAAAATATTAAAAAAAGTTGAGATCCTACACTAGAAATTTTTAATAGGAAGGCGGAAGTTCAAAATGTTTAGAATTTATCTGTTGAAATTGATCACTAGTCTCTCGAAATAGCTTGTATAATGATATACACTATAATTAGCATCGAATACATTATATTTCATTAGGGTGGTTCATTTATTCGGCATAGGGTGGTTCATAATATTGTGGAAAATGAGTATAAAATAAAAAAAAGTACATCGGTTAGTTTGATTGGTGTGACGTCTTCGACAAAGTTGTAGATAATAATTCTGTCTTTCCAAAAATATTACACTCAAAAAATTATTCTTGATTTTTTTAATAAAACCCACGAAAGATTACCAAAACAATGAAACCAGTCCGATCATATAGAATCAAGAAAAATAAATTATTATTTTTTGAAAAAAAAATAAAATTCGAAAAAAAAATTTATTTTCAATTATTTTTTTTAAAAGGCATATTTTTTTTGAAGGACAAAATATTATCTACAACTGCCGAAGACACTATACCGTTTCGACTGTAGACATATTTTAAATTTCCAATAGAGCACTCTATGAGGAATCAAGAATATTTCTACAGATCAATCAAAGAAATAGTTATCGGTTTCCGTTATACTCTACTAAATTTTTTGGAAATAAATATTGAAATTCAGTCCGCAAATATATATTTCGACTGTGACGTACAGTCTTCCTCAGTGCTTATGTGGACTGGTAAAGAGCGATGCGTAAATCCTGTTTTTTTATTTGTAGTAGGTAAAAATGAAAATTTAGCACCCTTAATTGGAGTTAGGTAGGGAATTATGCGGTCGATTGTTTACCGTACCATGTCTGGGGTTTTTGGGAAGCAGATTGAATAGCCATGAGGGGTGATTACCTGCGTCTTTATTGAGAAGCGTGCATGAGTGTTGTTTATAAATTTCTAAACTTTCAGCTACGTCTAATTTCCATAAATTATTAACGGGGCGGAGGAGGTGAATGTTATCCGAAGTTAGTGGATGTTCCTCGTTAAAAATATGTTCAGCCACTTTTGATTTGAAATGGTGTGGTGGGGCATTTGTTGAAACTTTACTTGCTTTGGTCACTTCTGCGAAATGTTCTTTGAAACGTATCCCTAGGTTACGTTTAGTTTGTCCAATGTAAACCATGTCACAGTGACTGCATGCAATTTTATAAATTCCAGCTTTGTTCAGGGTATCAATAGGGTCTTTGGTAGACCCTAATTTTGTTTTGAGTTGGGTATTTCTACTAGTGTAGACAATATCCATCCCAAATTTTCTAAATTTTGAACGAAGTGGGCGTGTCAAGTTAACGTCATATTCAACGGCTACCCTTTTCAGATCTTCTGTTATTGGGGTGAGTGTTGTAAAAGATTTCCGAATTTGAGCACGCTTCTTTTTATCAACAATGGCTTGAATGATACTTTCATTGTAGCCATTAAGTTTAGCAATTTCGAAAATATATTCCTATATTTCCTATTTCCTTTCTTAAAAATTGTTTGAAATATCATGTCACTCCCACGAGTCATAGAGTAAAAGTTAAAAGTCCTATAGCCCCCTCCATTATGAAACATATGGTACGGGAGTGTTTGAAAAGTAGCATCAAGTTTCTTTATAGTAAACTTAGCTCCACAACTCTGGAATGTTATTCACTTCATTTAAAACTTGCCAAAGAATTTCCTTTTGAATTTCAAAATTTTCTAACTAAAGTTAAAGTAGCCGAAAAGTGTGAAGGGGAAAGAAAACGAAAATTGGGATTGAAAAAGTTAAATCAACTGCTTCTACGAAATAACAGTAGTAGAAAGACAGCCAAAGTACACCTCATTGACGACTTTGTGGTCAATAGGTCTTCGTACGAGTTTTCACAACCCCAGCAAAATCTTCTGAATATGGGCCTAAATTTTGCAATTCCTTCACGACCCAATATTGAACAATCGATCATCGATATAGAAGCTGGGATGGACAGTTGTAAACTTTCCACAGAACAAACTGGTGAAGTACGCCAAATTTTTTCAAAAATTACTAAGACACTGCCACGTCATGAAAATTCGTCTGATTTAAAGACAGTTGAGGAATTACGTAAAAAACCTGTTTTCTATTTACAAGCAGATAAGGGGAACAAAACCGTCATCATGGACAAGTCTGACTATGATGAACAAATAACCCAAAAAATTGATAAAGGTCCATATTGGCAACTGCGACTCAATCCTCTTGCTGATATGGTAAAACGTGTAGAAAGAACAATAAAAGAATGCAAACCCGTTTTGGGTAATGCGTTACAAAATCTTCGTGTTTCAAATCGAGTTCTTCCAAGAATAAAGGGTCTCCCCAAAATTCACAAACCTGGAAATGAAATGAGAGAAATTATCTCAGCGGTAGGGGCTCCCACAGAAAAATTGGCTAAATGGCTGGTAAAAGAATTTCAAGCCATGCCCCATAAATATCCAAGTCGATCAGTAAAGAGCACCGGAGATTTCGTTGAAAATTTAAGATCCTCGGGTAACATCCAATCTGATGAGATAATGGTTTCATTTGACGTTACGGCCTTATTTCCTAGCGTTCCAGTGAATGAAACCTTAAACCTTTTAGAGGACTGGCTTCTTTCCCAATATTTTGATAATACTTGGAAAAAGAAAGTTGACAGTTTGTTGAAACGTTCACGCCTTTGCATAAAAGAAAACTACTTCACATTTCGTGGTAAATTTTACAAACAGACTAAAGGGGCACCAATGGGGAATCCTCTTTCTCCCTTTCTATGTGAGCTCTTCATGGCAAATATAGAAAGTACATTAGAGAAGAGGAACATCTTACCGATTCGATGGTGGAGGTATGTGGATGATATTTTTTGTATTTTGAAAAGGGCGGATCTTGAAACTTTTTTCATATCCCTTAATAATACCCATAAAAATATAAACTTCACAATTGAAAAAGAACTTAACAACAGACTCCCTTTCTTGGACGTCGTTGTAGTCGGAAAGTCTACGGACTTGGAATTTGAAATTTATCGGAAACCCACGAATACAAAACGGGTAATACCTAACACTTCAAACCATCCCTTCCAGCATAAAATGGCATCCTTCCATCATATGATCCACCGCATGGAAACTTTACCTCTAAGTGAAGTAGCCAAGCAAAAGGAACTGGAATATATTTTCGAAATTGCTAAACTTAATGGCTACAATGAAAGTATCATTCAAGTCATTGTTGATAAAAAGAAGCGTGCTCAAATTCGGAAATCGTTTACAACACTCACCCCATTAACAGAAGATCTGAAAAGGGTAGCTGTTGAATATGACGTTAATTTGACACGCCCACTTCGTTCAAAATTTAGAAAATTTGGGATGGATATTGTCTACACTAGTAGAAATACCCAACTCAAAACAAAATTAGGGTCTACCAAAGACCCTATTGATACCCTGAACAAAGCTGGAATTTATAAAATTGCATGCAGTCACTGTGACATGGTTTACATTGGACAAACTAAACGTAAACTAGGGATACGTTTCAAAGAACATTTCGCAGAAGTGACCAAAGCAAGTGAAGTTTCAACAAATGCCCCACCACACCATTTCAAATCAAAAGTGGCTGAACATATTTTTAACGAGGAACATCCACTAGCTTCGGATAACATTCACCTCCTCCGCCCCGTTAATAATTTATGGAAATTAGACGTAGCTGAAAGTTTAGAAATTTATAAACAACACTCATGCACGCTTCTCAATAAAGACGCAGGTAATCACCCCTCATGGCTATTCAATCTGCTTCCCAAAAACCCCAGACATGGTACGGTAAACAATCGACCGCATAATTCCCTACCTAACTCCAATTAAGGGTGCTAAATTTTCATTTTTACCTACTACAAATAAAAAAACAGGATTTACGCTTTGCTCTTTACCAGTCCACATAAGCACTGAGGAAGACTGTACGTCACAGTCGAAATATATATTTGCGGACTGAATTTCAATATTTATTTCCAAAAAATTTAGTAGAGTATAACGGAAACCGATAACTATTTCTTTGATTGATCTCAATCACTCTGCTAAGACGCTCGTTATAGATTTTCTAGAATATTTCTACAGTCAAAATGGTTTATTTGATTGGCATAGTGTATCTGGCAAAGTTGTAAAAAATTACTTCGTTCCTCCGAAAAAAAGTACCCTGTAAAAAAAAATAAATTTTAAAAATATAACTTTTTTTCTGATTTCTCCATGGCCGGTTTCGTTGTTCAGGAAAACTTCCGTAGTTTTTATAAAAAAGAACAGTTTTTTTTAAATAGGCTGTTTTCGATAATAAATTTATAACTGTCTTTTATTTTTTTTTAAAGTAGTAATTTGTTTTTAGAGTGTATATTTTTTTTTGAAAAACAAAACTATTATCTACAACTTTGCCGAAGATGTCACACCGCTCAAACGAACCGTGTTGGCTCTAAAAATTTTTGTGATCATCAATACCTATCCGAAATAGCATTTTCCAATAGCTTTTCAAAAATGAGTTGTGTTTCAATAAATCAAACCAATAGCACAAAATGGCATCTTTTGCCTATTAAAATGTCTATGCAAAGTTTCAGCCAATGGGCACGTTCACGTTCTGATGATGCAAACTTGACAGAAAATGTATGGTCGAACTGTCAAAACGACGCAAACCCAGAAACAACGAGTCAATTGTGTTGAGTATCTGATTGACATCCCTATACTCTCATTATCACTAAATAACATCGATACAGTCTTTTGTCCGATTATATAAGCCAGAGCACTGTGTGTTCAATCAAGTGTTGGCAAAGGACATTATTGTGGTAAATAAAACGAACAAATTGTCTGGTACAACATTCGAAAGACGAGTGCAAGTTTCTTTTTTTTTTTCTTCATCTATAAAGTGCAAGTTTCTTAGAGAGTACATTTTTCAAACAAAGTAATATAACATATTCCATCAGTTTCCACCGTTTCATTTAAAAGTTTAAGACACTTGGAATCGAAAACATTTTTCAAATAATAAAATTCCTTGTACCTCCCGTGTGTGATTTTGCAAATGACATGATAGCATTCAACATTTTCCACGAGACACAATCTTATTTTGGTTGAGATAATTTTTTTTGCAGAGTAGTTTGATACATCTTTTAAATTTGTTTTGTAATATTTTGCCATTTTACTTATAATTTTTCCAATTCAACATTGACACCCTAACGACAATGATATAACAAATATTATATTTTCAGGAATTTTTCTATTGGTAATCAGTGAAAAGTGATTTTTTTTTCATTTTATACTCATTTTTACACAATATTATGAACCACCCTATGTCGAATAAATGAACCACCCTAATGAAACATAATGTATTCGATGCTAGTTATAGTGTATATCATTATACAAGCTATTTCGAGAGACTAGTGATCAATTTCAAAAGATAAATTCTAAACATTTTGAACTCCGCCTTCCACGATTGAAAAAACAACTAAGTCTCAGAGAGTAAATTTTTGCATAAAATTTTTTTTTCAGATGACACCAATTCTCGACGTTTCATGCGTTTTTAAGTCATTTGGCATCAAAAAATTTTTTTTCGAAAACCGAAATTTCACGTAACCCCCCCCCCCCCCTTGGGTGATTTTTCGGTTTTCAAAAAAGCCAAACTTCAATCGCTGTGCGCCACCCCATTTCAAGTCCGATTGAGCTGAAATTTTGCACAGGGTGTTTTTTCGAGCAGGTGAACATTTTGTATAGGGTTTTTTTTTTAAATTTTCTGGTCATTTTTTTCCATACGATGTTTGGCGCCCTAACATACACACACAATCGCAAAATGGTTAGCAGTCGAACTGAGTCGCGTGGCATACGACATTCGGCCCGTTGTACCAGTTTTGGATCTTCGGTTTTATCAGTGATTGCTATATCTTTCTAGGAGAAAGGCAAAACGATTTAAAGAATCGGTCGTTTCATTTTTTTTTCCAAATTAGGCTTTTTAATCAGACAGTCTTAAAACTCTTCTGAACAAATCAAAGTGGGCACTCTTAAAAACGAGTTTTTTCAACGTTAACTTTTCCATGTCCAAGGAACATTTTCAACGTGAATTAGTGTTGGACACGAAAAAATTTTTGTAAGTAAAACTTTTTTCTTCAAGAGTACTTAAATTGATTTGTTCAGAGGTGTATTGGACAACTAAAGTGCCTATCTGTAAAACACTCTGAGATGAACGGTTGTTTTAAATCTTTTCTTTTCATTATTTTAAAATAATTTTTTTCAGTGTAAGAGTAATTCTTTTATTAGAAAATTTAGACAGTTATATAAACATCATCCTTTGACTTCTAACTCTTGTCATTACTGTACTTCTAAGAGACGTATGGGCATCCAGAAGCAAAGAACGTAAAAAATGGCCCTGCATTTTTCAAAAGATCTGTTTTAGAATAAGCTTGTTTTCCTTAAGGGTGTCCGCTTTGATTTGTTCAGAAGAGAAGGAAATTAAATTGTATTTCTATAAAATCTATTTTGAATAAAGGCTCGAAAAAACCTTTTTTTTAAATAACTTTCTATTCTTATTTGTTTCTATTATTTTTGTGCAAATTGTCTCATTGACAGCTTTTCTTAATCTTTCGTCATTGTTCAGAATTTCAGAAATGACGATTAATAAAAATTTTAAATCATTGTAAATGTAAGTCCACATATTCTAGTGAAACAAAAGTATGTAAAGTTGCTCAGTGTATTAAGGCCTATACACCCGCAATTGAGTTCTGACAGGCTGCTATCAAGATCAGGCAGAGTTGAAGTGCGTGCGTCTTGAGGATGTTTTTCTTTGATCATATTTTTCAAATTACTAAGAAAATTACACGCCAAATTTAAAATTTGATACATAAAAACTCATGGAACTAGTCACGATATGCATGTTCAAACTGAACTGAAAACTGCGTGTTTGTTTTGCACTATACCACCGACATTACCATCAGCCTTCTCAGTGCGACACACGGTGTTCTATTAAGGGAGTCATTATTTGCTTCAAAATCAGTTGTTTTATTTTTTATTCTAGGTGAAAAAAGCTACTCAGATGAATAATATTCTGCTTTTATTCGAGGAAAAAAATCTTTGGATCAAAATAAAAACAAAATGGGCTGTGATGCACAATAAATTTTTTTTTTTTGTTCGAAAGAGTTTTCTGCATATAATTATGCACTTTTGTCAAATTCTGTCCAAAAATAATTGTATGAAATTAATAATGCAAAAATGCTCTATTTTCGTTACTTATTTTAGTTATAGAAGCGATAAAAACAGTATGTATTCCAATAACTCATAGTTGCGTATTGTAATTACGTTTATTGAGAATATAAGTTTGTATTTGTTTGCATGAGTAGTTTATGTTGTAGTCATGCACGTCAATGCAGCACGCGGAAATGTCAACAAGACTTTTTCAATTAAACAATTTTTTTCTCGTGTTCGAACTTTCTTTTATACGAAGATTATTTCTGTGTCGCTTTTCCACCTCGAAAAAAATTAAGGAAAACCACCTCCGACTGGTGGAGAGACTCCCTCAACCCATTCCCCGCGGGTGATGCCGTGCGGCATCACCTGACATCGAAACTTCGATTACAGTTAACCTACTACAATTGAAATTTTTAACGATGAAGCTGTTGAATACGGTTAGAGAACAGATCAATCTTTTATATGGAATACAGTTTGTGTTAATTTTGCATGTAGTTGATGAGTAATAACAGTTTGAAGGTCATTTTTCGAGACGGAAAATGATTTTTCTTCGCGAGGAGAGGGTTAAGGTTGTAGTGTGTAGAAATAGTTAATGCGTTACTTATGAAAACATTGTCTTATATTTTCATCACCATAACAAAAATTAGGATATGTTTTCAAATGTTACGCATTATATAGTACCGAGTGGTATGCCGTTGAAAATTCGAAGTCGATTACGTGGTGGCTCGAAGTCGGCCATTTGTGGCTTTAACACACTTCCACCTTGAGCAAAACTCCGAAAGCTTGAACGAAAAATAATATAATTTTCAAAACCCCGTTTTTTACTTAGGCAACCGCTATGCCGATTATTTTCAATATCGCGAATACTGAGCGGGAGCCCGCTTTCTGAGTTGACTAGTTTTTCGAAGAACCAGATGATGTGTTTCTCTCGAAGTAGAAAGAATTCTGCTTTGGACTATTACAATCAGAGCCACACGAATTCGATGCCTGCAAACAGTTTTAATTCGATGCCTGCAAGCAGTGTTAAACAAGCAAATTTCGGAGGAGGTTCATTTTTGATGTTATTTTTAAAATCTTTAATATCTACCATCATTACTATGTGTTTTCATTGAAAGTTACTGCGATGCAGATAATTTTTTGATTGGAGATGCATGGTGGTCATGGCGGACATTTATGATTGAAAAAATCTATCTTATTTCTGGCAGAATAAAAAAAAACCTAAATTAATCCACCTAGCGGTCAGACCTAGCCTTTCTCATTCAAACTTTTATTTGTTTAAATAGATTTACATGAACGCTTCAATCTAATAAATGTATATTCACTCTTTAGGTTCTAAAATATTGATGTTGTAATCTATACATATAAAAATGAAGTCCTGTCTGTCTGATCCATATAGGCTGGAAAACTACCGAACCGATCGACGTGAAAATTTGAATGTAGGGGTTTTTGGTGCCGATAAAGGTTCCTGTGATAGTTTGAGACCCCTCCCTCTTCTGGAAGGGAGGGGTCCCATACAAATGAAACATAAATTTCTGCACAACTCAAGAACAAATCAAGCAAATGAAACCGAATTTGGCATGTGGATGTTTTAAGGGGTAACAAATATGTCCATAATAGTTGGACTCCCCTCCTTTTTCTGGAAGTGGAAATGAAACACAAATTTCTGCACATCTCGAGAGCTAACCAACTAAATGGAACCATATTTGGCAGGTGAATGTTTTTAGTAGAAACAAATTTGTTCCATCGACCTCAGGCAACATTTTGGATTGTAAGATGGCAACTTCCGCTTCCTGGAAAACAGTCAAAAATGGTCGATTTCCACCCAATATAATAATATCCGGATCTAGACTGATACACAGGAGCTAAAACCGATCTAAATTGTCTTTAAATGCCATTATGAAATCCAAAATGACGACTTTTGGTTTCTGAAAAACAGTCCAAAGTGACCAAATACCACCCAATATGAGTATCTCATTATAATCTACATCAACAGACAACAAATGTCCCAATGATGGCTAATTATCTTAAACTAATTACAGTCACGATCGCTTTAATACAATACAATACAATACAAAATATTACAATAACAATTCTCTTAGTCGTCGTTAGTAGTAAAAAACACAGAAAAATGACGGCGGATTGCAACACGTGATAAATTAAAATCAAAGACGGTCGCTACTCTGTTGAAGGCTCGCTGTATACCGACTATAGCGCTGTTTTGTGCGTAGTTAGTGAGTTGAAAAGGTATCCTCAGCATAGCATTATTCCGCAGTGCCCTAGGTCGTACGTTCAAATTGATTTCCCTCAGAATAGCAGGGCAATCGATTTTTCCCTGCAACATATCGGCAGCAAACAAAGCCCTTGCGATGTTTCTTCGTGCGTGGAGAGTCTCCAAGTGAATCAGTCGGCATCGGCTCTCATAATCCGGTAAACGATACTGGTTTTGCCAAGGTAGCCGACGCAAAGCAAAGCGTAAAAAGCGCCGTTGAATCGATTCAATCCTTACCATCCCGTTTTGGTAATATGGGTGCCAGACAACGGAACAGTATTCGAGAGTGGAACGGACGAGCGAACAATATAATGCCTTGAGGCAATACACGCTCGTAAAGTCCTTTGCGATGCGGAAAATAAATCCCAAAGTTCTGGATGCCTTATCCACGATGTATGAGACATGCCGTTTAAACGATAGTTGGCTATCCAAGATAACGCCGAGATCCTTAACATGGTCGACACGTTGAATTTCGGTACCACAGAGCTTATAGTTGAAGATGACAGGATGGCGAATGCGAGCGAAGGAAATTACAAAACATTTCTCAGGATTAACAAGCATACAGTTAAGGTTGCACCAATTTATGAAGGCGTCAAATTCACACTGGAGGCAAATTGCATCCACCATGGAACGGATTTTCATGTAAATCTTCAAATCGTCAGCGAAGGATAAGCGAGGGCATTTAAGTACGTAGTTAACATCATTGAAAAACAACAAGAAGATTAACGGTCCCAGGTGGCTTCCTTGTGGGATACCGGATGAGGCCAAAAAAGCATTCGCCTGAAAATCATCAATTGTCACAATCAGTTTCCGAACGAAAAGGTAGGAATGGCACCAACGTAATATACAGCCACTGATGCCGAGTCTTTCGAGTTTGGCAATCGTAATAGCGTGATTGATTTTGTCAAACGCCGCGGACAAATCAGTGTAAATGACGTCCGTTTGAGCGCGATCTGCCATGCTTTCCGCAACATACGATGTGAGACACAAGAGATTTGAAGTTGTTGATCTACCCGAGACGAAACCGTGTTGATCCTCGCCCAGGTATTGTTTGCAGTGCGACAGCAAAGGAATCATAACAACAAGCTCAAACAATTTAGAAATGGCACATAATGACGATATTCCTCGGTAATTGTTCACGTCCTTGCGCTCTCCTTTTTTGTGGACGGGAAACATGTATGCGATTTTCCATGCAGACGAAATATTCCGCTTGACAGGGACAGGCCAAACACAAGCTGAAGAGGGGTTAGCAGACTCTCAATATACTTTTTTAAGAACGCAGACGGAATTCCATCCGGACCCAATTTTGTCGATGATTTCAATATTGAGGCGGCTCGAGAGATCATTGCTTCATCAATGTTGAGTCTACTAAAATTACTCCCAACTACAATCGGAACGTTTCGAGCAGCCTGAGTTACTTGGTCAGCCGGGGTCACATCATTGCAAAAAGTCTGCGCGAATTTCTCAGCAAAGAGTTGGCAGACCTTCTCCGGCTCGTAGGCAACCTTGCCGTTGAAAGTCATCGTCGAAGGAAGACTCGATTCTCTTCGTTGAGCGTTAACGTGTCTCCAAAATGTTTTTGGTTTCGCCTTCAAACTGCGCTGGATGCTTTGCAGGTGTCGTCTAAAACAACTCTGACTGGTCCTCTTATACGCTGTGTTCAACTTTTGTAGTGCTCGCGGAACGGAAGCGTACCAAACCTCGAGTAAGTCCTGAGTGCAGCCTTTTTTTTGGTCTTCAACATGCGAAGCTCGCGGGTCATCCAAGGCTTACTATTAAATGAACGAACTATCTTGGGAACATGTCGGTCAATAGCGTGAATGATTATGTGCGATAACGTCAGTGCAGCGCTATTGGCATCACGGCCATCAAGAACACCAACCCAGTCGATAGCGGCAAAAAATTCGGTAATGCTCCGGTGATCGGCTTTTCGAAAGTTGTAAGAGACAGGTGTGACGGTTTCCGTAAGGTTTACCGAAAAGTTCTTGAGGGCGGGAAATAATGGAGGGTGGTGCCTTACTTGCTTGACCAGAGGTGATGGAGCGAGTGAAACAACCGGGGCAACGTCCTGCGCGCTGACGAAACAGAGGTCCAGGCAGCGATTGTTCTCGTTAGTCACGTGGTTGATCTGACGCAGCGTGGCAGAACTGTAGCAGTCGAGAAACCGTATAGCTCCAATGTGCAGAGTAGAGTGATCAGGGTCTGGATGGAGAAAACCGCTACTTATTACTGACATAACGGACTGGGAGTGAACTCCAAGTAATGTATCATCGCGTACTCGATCGGGTGGAACATGAATCCCACACAGGTAGACCTTTCGATTCGCAAGCTCAATGCATACCCACACCTGCTCGATGCTATCCCACAGATCTTTTTTCACTTCTTTAGTCTTTAACCTTCGCGTCACCGCGACAAGTACTCCACCTCCAGAAAGTTTCCGACTGTTTACGGGTCCACGATCGCAACGGAAAACTTCGAATTCAGGACCGAACACCTGATGAGAGAGCGTACGCGAGTCGAGCCAGGTTTCGGTTAACACGACTACGTCGTAGCAGTCGTCGGAAGCAGCCAGGAGGTAGGCATTCACGTCGCAGTTCATGCCTCCCACGTTTTGGTAATAAATGCGCACATCGTGGTCGGTGAGATGGCCCCTAATGCATGAGTTTGGTTGCGAGTTGTATGGACTGAAAAATGATGCATCAGGTACCGAGGGTTCGTTACATAAGTTACTGGGGTACTCGCCTGCAATTACATGTTGGAAGACTCCCGAACCACAACCGACCACAGGACCGGGGCGGCTGTGAAGAGCGCTGGCTGCGTTTTGCTCGACTGGGTTGGAAGGGTCGGGAGCTTCCATAATACTTTCTACAGTGCGACCCGGTTGCAGAACTGGCTGAACAGAAAATCCGCTACCATCTGAAACGACTGGCTGTTCATCACAGTAGCTTGTTGGCGGAACAGGGGTGACATCAAAAAATCTGTTGCATTCGGAATTCACTAATTGTTGATTGTAGTGGCTTGTAGACGGAAACTGACTGAAAATATTCGAAAAATCACCGAGAGAACGTCCTACATCACACGCATACTTGCCTGAAAGTGCAGGCTGGAAGACTTCTTCGAAACCGCCGTTAACAGAGCCAGGACGACTATGATGGCAGCAAGCAAATAACGGTGCGTGGCGCATAAAGTTGACGAAAGGGCATGTTACGGGGTTGGAAGAAGCTCCCATCATGCATCGTTGCGTGCGTCCTGGCAGTCTCGAAATTCCTGCACGTCCATGTTCGCTAAGCTCAAGGTTGGTAGAGTTGCCGTTTCCGGGTGATCCACAGAGGCTATACTGACAACTCTCGGTAAGATTTTTGCACGGTTATCTTCAAACTGCCGAAACCGTATATGTTCGGGCCAAGAGTCGCAAGATAGTGCTTTTTCTTTGAATCGTTCGTTTAAGCTAATTTTAAAAGACACGTAATTGAGCGAATTTAAATCTTTTCCCTTAGGAACTAGTTTGACCACTTTAACTTTGGTGTTGGTAGCTAATTCCAGACAGTCCGTAACTCCGGAGTAGCTAAAAATTGACCTCGGGCACCATTATGAATTGTAGGATGGCAACTTTTGGTTTCTGGAAAACAGCCGAAGATGGCCGATTCCCGTCTAATATGAGTATCTCCGGATCGAAAATGATACACAGCAGCTGTAATCGACCACAGACCCTATTTTGGATTCTAGGTTGGCGACTTTCAGTTCCAGGGAAACAGCCGAAAATGATCGAATAACACCCTATATGGGTGTTTCTTCAACCAGAATGACGCTCAGAGGCCAGAAATTATCTTAAATACCATTTTGAAATCCAAGATGGCGACTTCCGGTTTGTGAAAAACAGCCCAAAATAACCAAATACCATCCAATATGAGTATCTCTGGAACCAGAATGATGCAATTAGCTAACAATTGACCTCAGGCACCATTTTGAATTGATGAATGGCAACATCTAGGAAA